>NC_042616.1:820115603-820253238 GCF_901001135.1 Rhinatrema bivittatum
CTGTTACATCCTGCTCCTCACAGGTCTCCCAGTGATCCATCTCTCTCCCTGCAATCTGTCCTAAATTCAGCTGCATGACTTATCTTTCACCAAAGTCACTGCACCCATACCAGAACCCTTTCCTCTCTCTCATCTCCTCCTGCTTACACTATTACATCCTGCTCCTCACAGGTCTCCCAGTGATCCATCTCTCTCCCTGCAATCTGTCCTAAATTCAGCTGCATGACTTATCTTTCACCAAAGTCACTGCACCCATACCAGAACCCTTTCCTCTCTCTCATCTCCTCCTGCTTACACTATTACATCCTGCTCCTCACAGGTCTCCCAGTGATCCATCTCTCTCCCTGCAATCTGTCCTAAATTCAGCTGCATGACTTATCTTTCACCAAAGTCACTGCACCCATACCAGAACCCTTTCCTCTCTCTCATCTCCTCCTCTTACACTATTACATCCTGCTCCTCACAGGTCTCCCAGTGATCCATCTCTCTCCCTACAATCTGTCCTAAATTCAGCTGCATGACTTATCTTTCACCAAAGTCACTGCACCCATACCAGAACCCTTTCCTCTCCCTCATCTCCTCCTGCTTACACTATTACATCCTGCTCCTCACAGGTCTCCCAGTGATCCATCTCTCTCCCTGCAATCTGTCCTAAATTCAGCTGCATGACTTATCTTTCACCAAAGTCACTGCACCCATACCAGAACCCTTTCCACTCTCTCATCGCCTCCTCTTACACTATTACATCCTGCTCCTCACAGGTCTCCCAGTGATCCATCTCTCTCCCTGCAATCTGTCCTAAATTCAGCTGCACGACTTATCTTTCACCAAAGTCACTGCACCCATACCAGAACCCTTTCCTCTCTCTCATCTCCTCCTCTTACACTATTACATCCTGCTCCTCACAGGTCTCCCAGTGATCCATCTCTCTCCCTGCAATCTGTCCTAAATTCAGCTGCATGACTTATCTTTCACCAAAGTCACTGCACCCATACCAGAACCCTTTCCTCTCTCTCATCTCCTCCTGCTTACACTATTACATCCTGCTCCTCACAGGTCTCCCAGTGATCCATCTCTCTCCCTGCAATCTGTCCTAAATTCAGCTGCATGACTTATCTTTCACCAAAGTCACTGCACCCATACCAGAACCCTTTCCACTCTCTCATCGCCTCCTCTTACACTATTACATCCTGCTCCTCACAGGTCTCCCAGTGATCCATCTCTCATAAGAACATAAGAACATAAGAAATTGCCATGCTGGGTCAGACCAAGGGTCCATCAAGCCCAGCATCCTGTTTCCAACAGAGGCCAAACCAGGCCACAAGAACCTGGCAATTACCCAAACACCTAGAAGATCCCATGCTACTGATGCAATTAATAGCAGTGACTATTCCCTAAGTAAACTTGATTAATAGCAGTTAATGGACTTCTCTTCCAAGAACTTATCCAAACCTTTTTTGAACCCAGCTACACTAACTGCACTAACCACATCCTCTGGCAACAAATTCCAGAGATTTATTGTGCGTTGAGTGAAAAAGAATTTTCTCCGATTAGTCTTAAATGTGCTACTTGCTAACTTCATGGAATGCCCCCTAGTCCTTCTATTATTCGAAAGTGTAAATAACCGAGTCACATCTACTCGTTCAAGACCTCTCATGATCTTAAAGACCTCTATGATATCCCCCCTCAGCCGTCTCTTCTCCAAGCTGAACAGCCCTAACCTCTTCAGCCTTTCCTCATAGGGGAGCTGTTCCATCCCCTTTATCATTTTGGTTGCCCTTCTCTGTACCTTCTCCATTGCAACTATATCTTTTTTGAGATACGGCGACCAGAATTGTACACAGTATTCAAGGTGTGGTCTCACCATGGAGCGATACAGAGGCATTATGACATTTTCCGTTTTATTAACCATTCCCTTCCTAATAATTCTTAACATTCTATTTGCTTTTTGACTGCTGCAGCACACTGAGCTGACGATTTCAATGTATTATCTACTATGACGCCTAGATCTCTTTCTTGGGTGGTAGCTCCTAATATGGAACCTAACATCGTGTAACTACAGCTAGGGTTATTTTTCCCTATATGCAACACCTTGCACTTGTCCACATTAAATTTCATCTGCCATTTGGATGCCCAATCTTCCAGTCTTGCAAGGTCCTCCTGTAATGTATCACAGTCTGCTTGTGATTTAACTACTCTGAATAATTTTGTATCATCTGCAAATTTGATAACATCACTCATCGTATTCCTTTCCAGATCATTGATATATATATTGAAAAGCACCGGTCCAAGTACAGATCCCTGAGGCACTCCACTGTTTACCCTTTTCCACTGAGAAAATTGACCATTTAGTCCTACTCTCTGTTTCCTGTCTTTTAACCAGTTTGTAATCCACGAAAGGACATCGCCTCCTATCCCATGACTTTTTAGTTTTCGTAGAAGCCTCTCATGAGGGACTTTGTCAAACGCCTTCTGAAAATCCAAATACACTACATCTACCGGTTCACCTTTATCCACATGTTTATTAACCCCTTCAAAAAAATGAAGCAGATTTGTTAGGCAAGACTTCCCTTGGGTAAATCCATGTTGACTGTGTCCCATTAAATCATGTCTTTCTATATGCTCTACGATTTTGATCTTGAGGATAGTTTCCACTATTTTTCCTGGCACTGAAGTCAGGCTCATTGGTCTATAGTTACCCGGATCACCCCTGGAGCCTTTTTTAAATATTGGGGTTACATTGGCCACCCTCCAGTCTTCAGGTACAATGGATGATTTTAATGATAGGTTACAAATTTTAACTAATAGGTCAGAAATTTCATTTTTTAGTTCCTTCAGTACCCTAGGATGCATACCATCCAGTCCAGGTGACTTGCTACTCTTTAGTTTGTCAATCTGGCCTACTACATCTTCCAGGTTGACAGTGATTTCGTTCAGTTCGTCTGACTCCTCACCCCTGAAAACCAACTCCGGAACTGGTATCTCCCCAACATCCTCATTAGTAAACACGGAAGCAAAGAATTCATTTAGTCTTTCTGCAATGGCCTTATCTTCCCTAAGAGCCCCTTTAACCCCTCGGTCATCTAATGGTCCAACCGACTCCCTCACAGGTTTCTTGCTTTGGATATATTTAAAAAAGTTTTTATTATGAGTTTTTGCCTCTATGGCCAACTTCATTTCAAATTCTCTCTTCGCTTGTTTTATCAATGTTTTACACTTAACTTGACAATGCTTATGTTTTATCCTATTTTCTTCAGATGGATCTTTCTTCCAATTTTTGAAGGATGATTTTTTGGCTAAAATAGCCTCTTTCACCTCACCTTTTAACCATGACGGTAATCGTTTTGCCTTCCTTCCTCCTTTCTTAATGCGTGGAATACATATGGACTGCGCCTCTAGGATTGTATTTTTAAACAATGTCCAAGCCTGTTGAACACTTTTAACCTTTGCAGCTGCACCTTTCAGTTTTTTTCTGACTATTTTCCTCATTTTATCAAAGTTTCCCTTTTGAAAGTTTAGTGTTAGAGCTGCAGATTTACTTATTGTCCCCCTACCAGTTATTAGTTTAAATTTGATCATGTTATGATCACTGTTGCCAAGTGGCCCCACCACCGTTACCTCTCTCACCAAATCCTGTGTTCCACTAAGAATTAAATCTAAAATAGCTCCCTCTCTCCCTCTCTCCCTGCAATCTGTCCTAAATTCAGCTGCGTGACTTATCTTTCCCCAATATCACTGCACCCATACTAGAACCCTTTCCTCTCTCTCATCTCCTCCCGCTTACACTATTACATCCTGCTCCTCACAGGTCTCCCAGTGATCCATCTCTCTCCCTGCAATCTGTCCTAAATTCAGCTGCGTGACTTATCTTTCCCCAATATCACTGCACCCATACTAGAACCCTTTCCTCTCTCTCATCTCCTCCCGCTTACACTATTACATCCTGCTCCTCACAGGTCTCCCAGTGATCCATCTCTCTCCTCCTGACTACGCTTCCTCATTAACTTTGTTCATCAGGCAAGTCACTGTTCCCTGTACGTACCGGATCAGTCCAGACTCCTGGGTTGTGCCTCCGCACCAGCAGATGGAGACAGAGCCAAACTTGTCAGGCTCCCCCTATATATACCAGGGTGCCACCCACAGCCTGCCAGTATAACTCTGTCTCCAGCAGATGGTCAGATGCCTACCCACAGTCTTGCCTGATTCATTTAGGTGTTAGTGGATAGGTGTAAGAGGGCTAGTTCTAGTTCTAGTTTTCGTTTATTACCTTTCCTTGCAGTAAAGTTAAAAAAAAAAAAAAAAAAGGGAGATATTTGTTGTTTCCTTGCAGGTTCTCCAGAGGACCGGGCCTGAGCCTCCCCGGGGGGTTGCTAGGTCCCGAGGGGGCCATCCCCCCCTGGTAGTAGGCTGCTGTGGCCAAGGGTCGAGGACCCTGCAGGTGAGAACCGGCCCAGCCGAGGTGATACCGGGGAGCCCGGCTCACTCACCTCACCCAGGCCACTTCAGCACCCGCCGAGGGACAGCGTCGTTTAAAAAAAAAAAAAAAAAAAAATGAGGTAAGTTTCTCGCGGCGACGGCTCGGCGGCGCGGTTTTATTTCTTTCGGCTCCTTCCTCCCTGATCGTCACATTTCCCGGGCAGTGGATTAAAAAAAAAAAAAAAAATTTCTTCATTTCTCGGGGGCGCGGACCGACCCGGCCTGCCGCGTGGTGCGGCCGGGACGGCCTGCGGGTCGGCGCGCATGCTGCTCTCGGGGGAGAGTTCGTGTTCTCTCGGCGGCGCGGATCGACTTGGACTGCCTCGTGCTGCGGCCTGCGGGTTGGCGCGCGGCTCACAGGGGTGAGTTTTTGGTCGCTGGGCGGCGCGGACCGACCCGGCCTGCCTCGCGGTGCGGCCTGGGTGGCGCGGACCGACCCGGCCTGCCACGCGGTGCGGCCTGGGTGGCGCGGACCGACCCGGCCAGCCTCGCGGTGCGGCCGGGGTGGCGCGGACCGACCCGACCGGCATCGTGGTGCGGCCTGGGCGGCCTGCGGGTCGGCGCGCGTGGCTCACAGGGGTGAATTTTTGGGTGCTCGGCGGCGCGGATCGACCCGGCCTGCCTCGTGGTGCGGCCTGCGGGTCGGCGCGCGCGGCTCACAGGCGGACCGACCCGGTCTGCCTCGTGGTGCGGCCTGCGGGTCGGCGCGCGCGGCTCACAGGCGGACCGACCCGGTCTGCCTCGTGGTGCGGCCTGCGGGTCGGCGCGCGCGGCTCACAGGCGGACCGACCCGGTCTGCCTCGTGGTGCAGCCTGCGGGTCGGCGCGCGCGGCTCACAGGGGTGAGTTTTTTGGTCGCTGCGCGGCTCGGCCCAACGCGGCCTGGGCGGCCTGTGGGTCGGCATGCGCGTGGCTCACAGGGGTGAGTTTTTGGTTGCTGGGCGGCGCGGACCGACCCGGCCTGCCTCGTGGTGCGGCCTAGTCAGCCTGGGGGTTGGCGCGCACGTGGGTCTCAGGAGTTGAGCTGGGTCCAGCCTACATCCCCGGCGAGGCAGGGACTTCGGGGGACGCGAGAACGGGTGCTCAGTAGGACCGATCGGGATACCAGTCGCATGGGGGCCCCGCCCGCGGCGTTGCCGAAATGGCTGCAGGCTGATGCAGCAAAGGTCGCCATCTTAGCCGGTGGCCCTGGTTACCTGGCTCTCTCTCTCTCTCTTCCTAGCGCACGAGACGGGGCCACGGCCTCTTCAGGGGAGGGAGCAAGGGGCAACTCAGAATCCACAAGGAGCAGCCCGGTGGCTCAGTGCTAGGGCTGCAGCCTTGCATGCAGAAGGTATCCGGCTCAATCCTTGGGGAGACTACCAAAGTCGGATACCTCCCACTTTATTTTGCCCATACTGCGTAGGGCTGGTGGGGGCCGTAGGTCTCGCAGGCGTACAGCAGGAGAGTCCTGGGGGCCACTGCGGGATGTTTGTGGGCAAAGCAGGCCACGTGACGCCTCGGCTTCTTCAGAGGACGCTTCGGTTCAGGAGGATTGGAGAGCCTGTCCCCACCCCCGAGGGGGGTAGTGGTAGACGGAGCCACGCCGCCAGGGTCTAAGAAGCGGGGCCGGTTTCCGGAGAGCGAAGATCCCGGGGTCCTCCCTCTCTTCTATAGGGACGATCTGGGACCCTCATACCATAGGCTCGCTCCCATGGATCTGGAGGTCGTCATGGAAATCCTGCGAGCTCCCAAGGTGGACGCAGACGTTTCAGCGGTCAAAAGTCGGAGATCCAAATTGAAGAAGATCCCTGAGATCTCGACCCTAGGGGTCTGGACGGCAATTGGCAGTAATTTCACACAGTCGGGCTAGGCTAGGCCCCATGACTTCTGGCCAATGAGACCCAGTTGGAAGAGGAGGCTTGCCAGGCCGGACATAGAGAGCCGATAGTGGTCTGCAGTGTGGATTCGTCTGCGGGGCTCGGCACGCTCCGTGACTGCTACGTGCTCTACGAGCCAGCTGCTGTGGTGGCAGGTCTGGTCGGCGGATGGTGCGTCCGAGTCCATGCCAGAGTCCTTCAAGAGGATGCTGCGGTTCGGGAAGGAGTTGGATGGTTGAGCTCCTTTGGAGAATGTGGTGGAGCTCCTATGGAAGATAGTCATGCCTCAGGTCATTCTTCCCATCCAGCTCTCTTTTTCAGGGGAGACCGGTGGGCTCGCGCTCAGGAGCTCCTTTCCCTCCATCTTCCCTTTGTTCGGGAGACTCCCGGTTTTTCGGGACAGGCGTTTTTTTTGCCGACCGCGTTAAGGGGGCACTGTAGCTCTCTTCTACGAGGAATGGGCCACGATCACTTCAGTTCGAGGAGTGCTGCCGGTAGTCAAACACTGTGCAGGGACGTGGACAAGCACCAAGCGGTCCAGCATAAAAGGAAGGAACCTTCTGGCCCATACCAGATCGCAGGTGGGTCAACAGATGGCGGCGTATCCCATTCTTCGTATGGGGGCGCCACGGCCCGCCATTGCGTCAATATGGCCGGGCGGAATCTCGGAGGCTTCTCTTAGCGGGCTCAGGGCGGAGCTCCAGAAACATCTTTGGTGATCGGTCGGGGAGGACAGGTGTGCAGTTGTCCAGCCGGGCGGACCATTACCAAAGGCTTGGTGGTCATAGTGGCAAAGCCGCAGGGGTAGGACTACTGTTACCCTTGTGCCTGGCCGGTTGGCTCTTCGGCCGCAGTCGGAGCACCTTGGCTGGGTCGCCATCACTAGCGAATGCGGTGGCCTCTCGTTTCCTCTCAATCCCGGGAGTTTTTCTAAGAGCATGGCTCTATACTACCCAGGGAACAGTATTCCTTTCATCGGAGCGGGGCCACTCTTGATCCATTACAATCCGCTTTGCTCTCTGATGGGGCCCAGTGTCGGTGCAGTCTTCTCCCGTCACCATTGAAGAACCCAGAAGGGACGGGGATCGCCACGGTTCCGAGTCCCGTTGCTCTGGGGTTAGAGGTCGGTTCAGGACCGTTGGCCCACGTCCGAGTCACATCGGCCGACCTATGATCCCAGGAGAGTCGGTCTGGGTCCTCTCAGACAACACGACAATGGTGACCTACAGCTTTAGGCACGAGTTGCCCAGAAGTCAGGTGGTGGTCCTCGAGGCTAGTAGCCTGCAGCAGTGCATGGAGCGTCACCTGCTAAGCATAACGGCATCTCGCATAACAAGGGTCGATGACGTTCATGCGGATTTGAGACGCCAGTATGTCGGCCTAGGAGAATGAGATCTGACAGCAGGGCCTCCCATCTCATCTGCGTCGGATGGGACACGCCAGCTAGGGGCCTGAGGGTGACGCTCCAGAAGACCAAGGCTCCCTGGTTCTTGGACCGCCGGAGAGAAACGGGGGCAGGAGGAGCAGATGTCCTGACGTTGCCGTGGTCCACGAGGACGTCTCTCTCCTTGGCCTCTGATCAGCGGGATCCATCGGCGCATGAAGACCCATCCATCCAAGGCTGTTAGGATGGCTCCAGGATGGCCATGAAGGCCCTGGTTGCCTATTTCCTCGACCTGACGGTGGAGGGACCGGGGTGGTTGCCGTGTCTTCCGGATCTCCTCCACCAGGGTCCTATGTGTTTTCAATCAGGTAGATCGCTTTGGCGGGCGGCATGGTTTTCGAAAGGCGTCGTCTAAGGGGCAAAGGCTACTTGACGCGATGGTGTCGCCTTGCTGAGATCACGGAAGACGTCCGCTTGCTTAGCGGTGGTGTGAGTTTGCCGTATCTTTGATTCATGGTACGTTGAACAGTCAATCCCCGTTACTCGGGCTTCCGTTTTCAGCTATTTCACTTCTACAGGATGGTTTGGCTCTCGGTCTATCCTGTGGCTGTCCTGTGGTTACCTAAGGGGTCAGGTAGCGTTTCTCGGTCGTGTTCGAGAGTTTTATTGAAGAAGGTTTTTTAGCGGCACGTCCGGATTGAACCCGGGTCCCGAAGGGACGGATCAGTTGCGGACACCTTGAAGGTTCAGTTTCCTTCCTGGTATTGGAGTGTGGTCCTCGAAGCCCTATGTGCTCCTCCCTTCGCACTATTTCAACCAGGCCATTCTTAAGGGCCTTAAGTTGAAGACAGTGTTCTAGGTGACGGTTGCGTCTGCCAGAGGAGTGTCAGGGTAACTTCTTGCGAATGCTGGAAGCCGGGGAGGCGCTGTGGGGGGACGCTCCGCATGGTTCCCTTATTTCTCCCACAGGTGGTATTCTCCTTGCACCGGGATGTGGACCTTCCTTCCTTCAGGATCTCCGGGGGTCGGACCCATTGGCAAGCGATCTGAGGACGGTGGACGTGTGCGGATTTCCGGCGGTAGTTGGGGGTGTCAAATGATATCAAATTTCGACTCTCCTCCTTTATGGTTTCTCAGGGCCAAAGGTGGAGTAATAGGGCCTCCACGGCTACCGTGGCTTGCTGGGTCAAGGACATTTTAGGGTCCGCACATTTCCTTTTGCGGTGCTTTGTTTCCGCGAGGGCCCAAGGGCCGTTCGACAAGGTCCCAAGCGGATTCCTGGGATAGTGTAGGTGTCTCTCTACACAGGGAATCAGGGCTGTTTCTTAGATTCCTGATATGCTTTGGCGCGGCATTATCTTTTGGATGTTCGGGGTGCAAGGGATGGCAACTTCGGAGCAGGTGGTTGAAGAGCAGGCCTCTCCGGATCCCATCCCGAGTAATCTCAGCTCTGGTACATCCCAGGAGTCTGGACTGATCCGGTACGTACAGGGAAAGGAAAATTAGGGCTTACCTCCGATAATTTTCGTTCCTGTAGTACCAAGGATCAGTCCAGAGTCCCGCCCTCTGTGTTTTTTTCTCTGTTTCGGAGAGTCCGCTCTGTTTGGTTCTGTTATGCTATTTTCTCTTTCCGGGGCCAGTCTCGTGTTGGGGACTGTGGGCCCGGAGTTCCTCCGGTTCCTAGGCCGGGGGTTTTTAGTTAGTATTTAGTTGTCAGAGTTCTGCTTTGACATTGCGTTATACTGACAGGCTGTGGGTGGCACCCTGGTATATATAGGGGGAGCCTGACAAGTTTGGCTCTGTCTCCATCTGCTGGTGCGGAGGCACAACCCAGGAGTCTGGACTGATCCTTGGTACTACAGGAACGAAAATTATCGGAGGTAAGCCCTAATTTTCCTTTACTTGTGCCCATCTCCTCCACGCTCAAGTCCTGACTCTCTGCTTTCCACCATGCCACATTGTATGCTTGAAATAGACTTCGATGTATGTACCCAGATCAGTCCAGACAGTGGGTTGGTCCCCCTTCCAGCAGATGGAGTCAGAGGAAAAAATGATAAGGGCGGCCCCTAATAGGTTGGAGCGCCCTCTGTGTCCCTTCAGCATTTTCTCTGACTCCAGCAGATACACCCAAGATCACAAGCTCGAGGTGTATTTGAAGAGAATCTTCGAAGTTTCGGCTCTGGGGGTCCGTGTGGCAGTCTGCAGCTCTCTCATGCAACGAGCAGGGCTTCGTTGGATGCAACAATTACTTGTTGCTCAAGAGCTTCCCCTTGAAGAAGTAAGACAAGCGGGACCGCCTGGAGGCGGCAATGGCATATGGGGCGGATGCTCTCTATGATCATCTCAGAACCATGGCCTCCGCCGTCTCCGCTCGACGCCTGCTTTGGCTCTGCAATTGGTCAGCGGATTCTTCCTCCAAAGCTAGATTAGGCACTTTGCCTTTTAAAGGAAAATTGCTTTTTGGGGACGAGCTGGAACAACTCATCCAGTCCCTTGGGGAGAATAAAGTGCATAAGTTATCCGAAGACCGGCCTCGGAGTGCCAGGCCTTTCAGCTCCACGCGTTACCGCTTCAGGGGTCAGTGTCATTTTCGTCAGTCCAGACCAGCTCCGCAGAGAACTGCCTCATCCCGATTACAGTCCTGGTCTCATTCCTTTCGTGGCCGCAGACAGTCCAGGGACAGCCCCTCCCAAGGGGCTACCAAGTCCACACAATGAAATCTTGCTGACCCACTCTTCAACCCCCAGGATAGGTGGACGGCTGTCCCTTTTCTACGAGGAGTAGGTCAAAATTACCTCAGACCAGTAGGTCCTGGATATCTTAAAACATGGCTACGCGTTAGAATTTGCTCAGCGACTAAGAGACCGATTCATCTTCTCCCCCTGTGGTCCAGTGAAAAAGCAAGATACAGTGAGGCGCACGCTGGTTCAACCCCTGGACTTGGGGGACATCATCCCGGTACCCTTGCTGGAACAAGGGTCAGGCCACTATTCCATCTACTTCGTGGTTCCAAAGAAAGAATGAGACTTCCGTCCTATCCTCGACCTCAAAATGGTCAACAGGTCCCTCAAGATTCCACACTTTCGGATGGAAAGCTTATGGTCCGTGATCGCGGCGGTCCACAAAGGAGAGTTTCTAACTTCCCTAGACTTGAGGGAAGCTTACCTGCATATTCCTATTCTCCAGTCACATCAGCGCTTCCTTCGCTTCAAGATTCTGGGACCGCATTTCCAATTCCAGGCCCTGCCGTTCGGACTAGCGACGGCGCCACGGACGTTCATCAAAGTGATGGTGGTGGTAGCTGTGGCTCTCTGAAAGGAGGGAATCCTAGTTACCCTTACCTGGACGACTGGCTCATCTGGGCAAAGTCTCGGAGTTTGTGCCATCAAGCCATCAAGAGGGTGCTGTATCTCCTACGCTCTCTAGGCTGGGTCGTCAACCTCGCCAAGAGTCATCTCACCCCTTCACAATCAATAGATTTCCTAGGTGCTCACTTCAACACCAGACAGGGGAAAGTCTTCCTCGATCAGGATCGAGTGGACTCCCTCATTTCTCAACTGCAATGCTTCAGGGATCTCTCTCCACACACAGCCTGGGACTATCTCCAACTGCTGGGCTCCATGGCGTCAACTATAGACTTAGTGCCGTGGGCTTTTGCCCACATGCATCTGCTACAGCAGGCGTTACTCTCTCGCTGGAAACCTGTGTCTCAGGAGTTTCATGCTCCTCTTCTACTTGCGGATTCGACCAGACACAGCCTGCTCTGGTGGCTTAGCCTGGATCACCTATTGCAAGGAGTGGACCTGGCAATCCCTCAGTGGATGATTGTAACCATGGACGCCAGCCTCTCCGGTTGGGGAGCAGTATGCGGGTCCCAGTCAATGCAGGAGCAATGGTCACCCATTCAGGCAACATGGTCTATCAATCGTCCGGAGACCAGGGCGGTCCGTCTGGCACTCAAACATTTCCTTCCCTTACTACAAGGGCGTGCGGTGCGAATTCTCTCAGACAACGCGACGACAGTGGCCTACATCAACCACCAGGGCGGCACAAGAAGCCTGCACGTCTCCCAAGAGACCGACAATTTAATGGTATGGGCAGAGTCCCATCTCTCCCGCCTGGCGGCCTCCCACATCTCAGGGGTAGACAATGTTCAAGCAGACTTCTTAAGTCGCCAGCGCTTAGATCCGGGAGAGTGGGAACTCTCCGAAGAAGCAATGCAGCTCCTGGTGCAAAGATGGGGGACCCCTCACCTAGATCTGATTGCCACGCAACGGAATGCAAAGGCCGCGCGCTTCTTCAGTCACAGGAGAGAGCACGGCGCAGAGGGTGTAGATGCCCTGGTCCTTCCATGGCCACGGGATCTCCTGCTCTACGTGTTCCCATCGTGGCCTCTGGTGGGGAAGGTCCTCCGGAGGATAGAACTTCATCAGGGTCCAGTAATCCTGGTAGCTCCAGAATGGGCTCGAAGGCTGTGGTTCGCGGATCTGATCAACTTGGCAGTGGATGGCCCCCTACGGCTGGGACATCTTACGAACCTCCTCCATCAAGGCCCAGTATTTTTCGGCCGGGTAGATCGCTTTTGTCTTGCAGCTTGGCTTTTGAACGCCGCCGGTTGAGATGACGGGGATACCAAGACAAATTTATTTCCACCCTACTTCAGGCTCGGAAACCATCTATGTCCATTGCTTATGTTCGTGTATGGAAAGTGTTTGAAACGTGGTGTGTCACCCTGCAGGTTTCTCCATGCCATGCTTCCATCTCCAACATCCTTTCCTTCCTGCAGCAAGGTTTGGAGAAGGGGCTGGCCTGCAACTCCTTAAAAGTCCAGGTGGCAGCCCTCGGGGCCCTTGTGTCTCATTCTCATGGACTTTGTCTCTCTTCACACCCTGACATTATCCGGTTTTTGCAAGGGCTGAAATATGTCCGGCCTCCGCTCCACTCTTCATGTCCGTCCTGGAATCTCAATTTGGTCCTCCAGATTCTTGGTAGCCCACCGTTTGAACCTCTCCCCAGCGCCACCCTTAAGGATCTCAATCTCAAGACTGTATTCCTCGTGGCCATTTGTTCAGCTCTCCGGATCTCGGAATTACAAGCATTGTCGTGCCGGGAACCTTCCCTCCGTTTTACGGATTCCGGGGTTTCCTTACGCACAGTACCAGCTTTCTTACCCAAGATGGTTTCAGCTTTTCATCTGAATCAGTCGGTAGAGCTCCCATCCTTCCCGGCTGATAGTCCTCGAGAGCTCAAGCGACTTGACATGAAAAGGGTCCTCAAGCGCTATTTGGAAGTGACTAACCCTTTTCGCCTCACGGACCATCTCTTTGTCCTATGGAGCGGACCCAAGAAGGGATGCAAGGCTTCCAAGACAACCATTGCATGTTGGTTAAAAGATGCAATTTCTTCCGCCTACGTAGGTGCTGGGCGTACGCCTCCGGCAGGCATTAAGGCTCATTCTCTTCGCTCCCAAGCTACCTCCTGGGCAGAGAGCCACTCAGTTTCTGCTCATGAAATCTGTAGAGCAGCTACCTGGAAATCATTGCACACTTTTGCGCGTCACTATCGCCTACATGTTCCCTCTTCGCAGTTTGGCTCTTTTGGTGCGCAAGTTCTTCGTGCTGGGCTATCCAGGGCCCGCCCTACATAGGGAAGCTTCGGTACATCCCACTGTCTGGACTGATCCGGGTACATTCAGGGAAAAGAAAATTATTCCTTACCTGCTAATTTTCGTTCCTGTAGTACCATGGATCAGTCCAGACGCCCTCCCTTTTCTTTCCTGGATTGAGCCCAGCTCCAGTTCTTCTCCGTGAGTCTGTATGTCAGTTCTTTTTCCAAGTTCCAAGCGTTACATATTTACGGTTGTGTTTACGGTTTTCCAGTTGATCCATACCATGGGCTTTCTGGCACTGATATTCTTTATACTGAAGGGACACAGAGGGGGCTCCAACCTATTAGGGACTGTCCTTACAGTTTTTGCTCTGACTCCATCTGCTGGAAGGGAGGACATAACCCACTGTCTGGACTGATCCGTAGTACTACAGGAACGAAAATTAGCAGGTGAGGAATAATTTTCTTTTGTGTGTCATGCTCCCTCTCTGGCCTTATTCAAATTCACTGTAAAAAGCCACTATTTTCCATAACAAATGAAACTCCGTAAGTGCTTGTCTGTCTTAAATAGATTGTCAGCTCTACGGAGCAGGGGCTGTCTGCTATGTGTATTTGTAGTCGTGGGGGGAGGAGGCTTCACAGTACATTGTGGACTTGGTTTTGGGTTCCAGTCTTCGTGACTGTGTTCTCTTTGCAGCTACTCTGGATGGAGGGGTGGGGCTTCTGTTACCCATGCAAGAGAAGACGTATCGCCGCTTGCTGATGTTACAGAACGCTCTCACCACGATGTTATCTCACCACGCCGGCCTAAACCCCAAGGCTTTCAGGTAACTGCTCCCTCAGTCCCCAGATCCCCTGCTTGCAGCTTCCTTTCCCTGTATGATATGTGACCCTCGGATAACGTCATAAATACCCCTGCTTATTGCCCCCTGCTCTGATATGCCATGCCACTTTCAGCCCTGAGGACAGAGTTAATGACAGAGAGGCTGCTTGACTTGCAGCAGGATGCATTCCTGGTAAAGCTGTCTGACTGCTTGCAGACTCCAGGAATGGCTCTGATGTTGCTGTGTCCCTTCCCAGAATGCTACACATGGACCGGCGGATCCTGCAGAACGCTGTGCGCAATATCCTGGATGGGGAACTCCTTAACCGCTTCTTGTACCTTAGCACCATGGAGCGCACCGAGCTGGCCAAGAAGATCGGCACCACCCAGGACATAGTGAGTGACAGCACTTCAGTAAATCTACCCCCCGGCACTCAGGAGAGTCCCAGCTATTGTTTTGCAATAGGAACACACACTTCAATATCTATAAATTCAGAAACTTGTGATTCCATTATAGAAGAACCTGTGGGGAGGGCGACGGTGAGGGACGGTGGTGGAGGATCCTGTGGAGTGAGGGTCTGTGCTGGAGGATCCTGAGGAGTGAGGGACGGGGCTGGAGGTTCCTGTGGGGTGGGCGGTAGTGAGGAGCAGGATGGGTGATAGTGAGGAGGAGGTACTGGGGGTTCCTGCAGGGTGGATGGTAGTGAGGGGCTTTGCTGAAAGACCCTGTGGGTTGGATGGCAATGAGAGGTGGTCTCAGAGAATTAGGGGCATCGGCACAATATTAGTCAGACCTGGTTTGCTGAACTGTTTGTCTGCACTTGTAAATCTTGCTTTTACTGGAGATGGTATAAGTTCATAATTGAACTGGCTCCAGCAGTCCCTGATAGCTGATCTCAGCCAGTAGGCTTATGAAAAATGCAAGCACCTCTGGGCTGGATGAAATTATTCATAGAGAGATGGGATCATGGAGATCAGTGTAGAAATCCAGAGATTAATAGAGGAATCCCAGGGGACAGTGTCAGGTGTGAACAGCCATTAAACAGAAGCCAGACCTCAAAGTGGTCATATCTAATGACCTCAAGGTTGCCAAAGCGTGAGACACCAGCAGCAGAGCCAGAAAAGCATAAGAACATAAGAAACTGCCATGCTGGGTCAGACCAAGGGTCCATCAAGCCCAGCATCCTGTTTCCAACAGTGGCCAATCCAGGCCATAAGAACCTGGCAATTACCCAAACACTAAGTCTATTCCATGTAACCATTGCTAATGGCAGTGGCTATTCTCTAAGTGAACTTAATAGCAGGTAATGGACTTCTCCTCCAAGAACTTATCCAATCCTTTTTTAAACCCAGCTACACTAACTGCACTGACCACATCCTCTGGCAACAAATTCCAGAGTTTAATTGTGCGTTGAGTGAAAAAGAACTTTCTCCGATTAGTTTTAAATGTGTTCCCTGTAGGTACCAGGATCAGTCCAGACGGTGGGTTATGTCCCCCGTCCAGCAGATGGAGTCAGATCAAAGTTCCGAGGGAGGTGCCACATAAGCCTGCACCCCCTCTATGTCCCTTCAGTATCTTTCTGACTCCAGCAGATGTTGAGCAGGGGATCATCGACTCCCCAGTGCATTGGCTTAGCGTAGTAATTCCTCTTTTACTTTTGCCTTTGTTCACTTTACTTGTGAGGGATCAAGTTGCTTATTGGAAAAAAAAGAAACGGGACAGGTTTCTCTTAGGGAGAGTCACGGTTACCTGGCTCTCTTAGTAGCACTTGCGGACAGGCCTGCTCTTCCTCTCTTTCTCTTCCTGGCTTGTCTTTCTTCTTCTTATCTCCTTTGGTTAAGTTGCTGGGGTAAGTGCTTGTTGTTTTTTGCTTGTCTTTGATCCTTCTTCAGGGGAATAGCGCTGCACCGCTAAGGTGCACGTTGGAGGCTCCAATCTCCCCCCCCCCCCCCCTTTGGATGCTTCCCGACCTGCGGCCCCGCAACTTCACATTCCCCGGGGCCGCCACCAGCCGAGAGGTCCCATTCCCCGGTCGGCATTTGTGGTCGGTGGGGGGGTTAGCCGGACCGGATCATAGGCACTCGCGGCACCACCAGTCTACAAGTTCCCGCATTCCCTCCCTCCCCCCCCCCCCCCCCGCGAGCCTCGGCATGCACCACATGTGGACGTCTCGGGGGTCAGCTTTCAAGGAGGGACTTTGCTCCGGCTGCCTCCCCAGTGGGGAGGGCAGCTCACGGCAGGGGGATGGCCCAGGAGAGCGATCTCCAGACCACAGCGGGGGACAGCGTCCGGCCCCGTTCCCACAGAGCACGGGAACGGCGGCCATTTTGCGGCAGGACCCGACTGACTCTGGCGCCTCTGAGGAGGACGCGGAGCCCTCGTTTTCGGTTCTGCCACCAGTTTTGGACCCCGTGCAGCCTTCGGACACATTGCCCCAGTCGGGGGAGTCCTTGCCTAGACCTCCCACGGGCCCTCCAGCCTTCTCACCGGAATTCATCGTTCTGATGCATAATGCATTTTTGGCCCGGATGTCACAGCCCCTGGATCTTCTCACCGGACCCGCCCCCCCCAAGCTGGTACGCACAGACCCACTCCCTGGGGGGGTTCTACCCCAGGAATTAGGTCCTCAGAGAGGGGGGGTGACGGGACCATCTCCGGACACCCCGGGTTCATCCAGAAGCTACCCCCTTCCGCAAGGGGGGAAATCCTGACGCGGTTCCGGCCAGGGATGACCCCTTGCTGGTGGCCCAGATGGAAGGGGCAACCCCCGGGTCCTCCGCATTTTCCAAAAGGACGAGCTTGGATGACTTGATCCCATATATCCTGCAGGAGCTGGACATCGATGCCCCTCCTGATCCTCCAGGGCCCGAGCCCATGGCAAAGAAGGGGGACCCCGTGTTGGTGGGGCTCAGGCCACCGGTGAGGGCTTTTCCTACCCATCCTACGTTCCTGCAAGTTGGTCTCTAGGGAATGGGATGCACCCGAGGCTACACACAAGGTTAGCAGGGTCATGGAGAAGCTATATCCGCTACCTGAGGATTTCCTCGAGCTCCTCAAGGTCCCGACAGTCGATTCAGCAGTTTTGGCGGTCACCAAACGCACCACCATCCCAGTTACGGGGGGCACAGCGTTGAGGGACCTTCAGGTCTGGAAACTAGAAGTGTACCTCAAGAAAGTCTTCGAGGTGTCGGCGCTGGCACAAAGAGCTGGTCTCTGCTGGGTGCAACAGCTTCTCACTTCACAGGACCTGCCTCCAGATGAGATGAGCCAGGCAGATAGGTTGGAGGCCGTGATTGCCTACGGGGCGGACGCCTTGTATTTATTTATTTATTTTATTTTATTTTATTTAGCGAGTTTTATATACCGTCATTCGGAAATGTCAAAATAACGCCATCATCACGGTTTACAAAATAAGGGATAAAGAGGTTAACAAGGGGTGTAAAAACATAACATGTTATTAGGCTTAGTAGTAAACAAATTCATGCTTAAGATCAAAACGAGTTCATTCTTATTTTAGAAAAGCATAGTTGTGCTCATATTCATTTAATCATGAGGTTGTAATGGAGGGCAGTGATGATTAGTTGATTCTTTGGGTAGTTTGATATGCTTTGTTGAACAACCAAGTTTTTAATTCTTTTTTGGATGTTTTTAGGTATTCTTGAATTCTGAGTTTAGTTGGGAGGGAGTTCCAAAGTTTTGGGCTTCCAAGGGATATCGCTCTATTTTGAGTAGAGGTGAGTTGATTTGAGTGCGTTGGTGGTGTTTTTAGGAGTCCTTTATTTGCTGACCTCAGGTTTCTACTTGGGGTATGGAGTTGAATGTAGGGGCTTAGCCAATTTTTCTGTTTTTCATATATAATTTTATGTAGATGGAAAGAACTTTATATTCAATCCTGTATTTTATTGGCAGCCAATGAAGTGATATGAGGGTTGGGGTGATGTGGTCATACTTTTTGGCACCTGAAAGGATTCTTGCAGCTGCATTCTGCAGGATTTGGAGAGGTTGAATGGTGTTTAGAGGTAAGTTGAGGAGTAGAGAGTTGCAGCAGTCTATATTGGAGAATATTAATGATTGCAAGAGTGATCTGAAGTCATTATTTGAGAGAAACGGTTTTAGATGACGGAGTGTAAGTAGTTTATGATAACCGTCTTTAATTTTTGTTGATATATGGTTTTTAAATGTAAGTTCTTTGTCGATTATTACTCCAGGGTTGCGGGCATGGTTGGTTGGAGATGAGCTTGAATTTTGGTTTATGAGATTTAGAGTTGGTGTATGCAGAGAGTTGTTCTTTCTGTCAAGTACTATTAATTCAGTTTTGTCAAAGTTGAGGATGAATTTTATGTTTAGTAATTCCTTGATGCTGTTTAGGTAATAGGCAGTTAATTTATATGTTTCTTCAATTGATTTTTTTATTGGAATTAAGATTTGAATATCATCAGCATAGATGAAATGGGTTAGATTCAGATTTGTAAAGAAGTGGCATAGTGGGAGAAGATAAATGTTAAAGAGTGTCGCTGAAAGGGCAGATCTTTGGGGAACTCCGGTGTCTAAGTTGATTTTCTTTGATAGGGAATCATTAAGTAGTATTTGGTAGGATCTTTGTGACAGATAGGAGGAAAATCATTGAAGAGTGGTTTTGTTAGCACCAATTTCAGAAAGACGATTAATCAATATAGAGTGGTTTACAGTATCAAATGCTGCTGATAAGTCAAGGAGGATTAGAAGGTAACTTTGGCCTTTTTCAAAACCTTTGCGTACGAAGTCATGCATGGCAAGTAGTAAGGATTCTGTGTTAAGTTGTTTTCTAAAGCCAAATTGAGAAGGAAAGAGGATGTTACTTTCATCAAGGTGATCGGTGAGTCGAGTATGGACGATTTTCTCAATGATTTTTGCAAAGAATGGGAGGTTTGATATGGGTCTGTAGTTCAGTAGATTTTCTGGATCTAGATTATTCTTTTTTAGAATGGGTTTGATGGCCGATTTTAGGCCTTCCGGATAGTTTCCTTCAGTGAGGGAAAGGTTTACAATTTTTGTTATTGTTTTGGTGATTGATGGATCGAGATTTTTTATTGCTGTAATGGGAATAGCATCAATAGTGTGTTTGGCTGGGTTCATTTTTTTTTTGTAATTGATATTTTATTGAGATTTCAATCATATCATAGTACAGCATCCATAAAATCCGAGACACAATGTAACAGTCAACAACAGTATGTGCTTCCAGGTATTAGAACACTTGAACATCACCTATCTAAATTGCAATTACTCAACTAAGAAATTGTAAGCCCCACACACATATTGAACTTCGGATTTAAAGCATTCCGTACTTCAGACGCCCCCCCCCCCCCCCCCCCCCCTCCTTTGGCATACCGGTTAATAGAGACAAGGGATTGATTCATTTTTTGGATGATCATTTGGGTTTCTAAGGAAGATGCTGTTTCAAAGTTGGACCAGGTTTTTGTTTGAATGTTCAGTAGTTTCTGGTCTTGAGAGGCATTTTTTAGGTTGTTATTTATGAGTAATTTGATTTTTTTCATTAAAGAAGTTGGTGAAGTCATCACTGCTGATCTTTGGTGATGATAGTGATTGATCATCTTGAGAGTTTTTTGTAAGGGTTTTTACTATATTGAAGAGCATCTTAGGCTTTGTTGGTATTTGGAGATTTTTTTGGATGTTTTATAGATGAGTTTTTTATATTTGGCAAGTTGTGTGATTTGTATGCATATAGAAGTGTAGTTTTGTTTTTTTCTCCAGGATCTCTCTATTTTTCTGAGTTTCCATTTTGCTGCTCTGATGTTTTTGTTGTACCAGGGATTTTGATTTTTTGTTTCTTTTATTGTTTTTGTTATTATGGGATTTATCTTGTCTGCTATAGTTTTCATGATGTTGAACCAAGAAGATGTTGCATTTTCTGTTTGATAGATCAATATTTGTTATTTCAGTTTGCAAATTTGTTTGAAGGGTTTCCATGCAGAAAGGTAGACGATAGGAGAAGGTTTTGGTGGTGTTTTTTTTTGTTGAGTGTTTATGATAAGAGAATAGATTTGTGTGGATGATAGAATGGTCTGACCATGGAATTTTAGAAATCGTCATTTGGTGATTCGACCAGAACTTGGTATTGATGAAGATTAGGTCTAGTGTGTGACCTGCCTTGTGTGTAGGGCCAGTGATAATTTGATTGAGACATAGAGATGATAGTGCATCAATGATTGATGAGGATGCAGGTGATAGGGGGGTAGAGTCCATATGTAGGTTGAAATCACCTAGAATAATTATAGGTTTGGTAATAGATAGTTTGGTCAGAAAAAAGTTAATAAGTGGTGAGCAGTTTTTTTCGAGAGTGTTGAGGGGGCAGTATAATAGGCAAATTTGTAAGTGTGGAGAATCAAATAATGCAATTTCTAGTGGAGAGCAATTGCTTGTTGGAATTGGTTTCAGTTGTAGATTTTTTTGGGAGATGAGCATTAAGCCTCCTCCTTTCTTTTTTGGTATGGGTAAAGAAAAAGTTCTATAAGAAGAGTTGTTGATTTGGTTGATTATTAGAGTGTCAGTGTTTTTTGCCCAAGTTTCTGTGATAGCTATAAAGTCTGGTTTTTCATCTTGGAGAAGGTCATTGATGATAGGAATTTTTTTGATTATTGATTGAGCATTAAAGAGTAGGAAGGAGAGTGTTAGATAGTTACAGAATAGAGTGGTGTTGTGATTAATTGTTGTGTGTTGATATTTGAGATTTGTTTTAGATTTCATACCTTTTACTTTCCAGTTGTTATTGGAGTTTGTTCTGTTACTGTTGTTTTTGCATTCTGATGAAGGTTGATGGATTGCCATTTTTTCTTTATGTTCAGGGTGTATTTGGAGATTATATATTGCCGGCACTTGGGATTGCACGAAGGGGTGCACAAAGGGGATAGCCCCTTTGGCGCACGATGCCTGGAGGTGTCGCTGTCTTAGCGCTGGGGCGCGCCTACGTCACTCTAGGGGGGCGTGTCCAGGGCTCTCTCTGTTTCCCCTGAATTCACAGCGAATTTCAAAAAGGAACTTGCCTTTATTTCTGCAGAAGCTGTTTCTTCACACCGGCGTCGGTAGCGGTTGGTGGAAGATGGGCAGCAGAGCCTGCCCCGATGTTTCTTTCTCTGGAGGTGTCGCTGTCTTAGCACTGGGGCGCGCCTACGTCACTCTGGGGGGGCATGTCCAGGGCTCTCTCTGTTTCCCCTGAATTCACAGCGAATTTCAAAAAGGCCTTGTATGATCTGCTCCGGGTCCTCGCCAGGTCGATGGTGGCGGCGGTCTCGGCTCATCGTCTTCTTTGGCTCTGGAACTGGTCGGTGAATTCCTCCTCCAAGACTCAACTGGGATCACTCCAGTTTAAGGGCAAGTTTCTCTTCGGTAAAAATCTGGATCAGATCATCAAGTCCCTTGGAGAAAATGCTGTTCACAAAAATGCAGTCCACGAGTTCATTCGGGTCATCTAGAAATCGTTTCCGCAATCAACCCCACAAGACAACAGACTCCCCGGACTCCATCTTCCCGCTCACATTCTTGGAACTGGCCCTTTCGAGGGCGCAGACCCGGCAAGGACGGACTGTCTCATGGCGCGCCCGCCAAGCTCCCTCATTGATGCCAGGCTGACCCATGCGACGATCCAGAGTAGGGGGCCGGATTTCTCTCTTCTACGAGGAGTGGGTCCAGATCACTTCGGATCAGTGGGTCCTAGATATTCTAAAGCAAGGTTACGCATTGGATTTTGTATGGCCCCCCCAGACACAGGTTTCTCTTCTCCCCCTGTGGGTCACTTCAGAAGCAGCTAGCAGTTCACCAGATGTTGGACTGGCTCCTCGCACTGGGGGCAATTACCCCGGTGCCTTCCCCAGAGGTGGGCTGGGGTCACTATTCCATCTACTTTGTTGTGCCCAAAAAGGAGGGCACTTTCTGCCCAATACTGGATCTCAAGTTGGTAAACAAATCTCTCAGGGGACCACATTTCCGGATGGAGACATTACGCTCGGTAATAGCGGCAGTACACCGCAGGGAGTTCCTGGCCTCCTTGGACCTCACAGAGGCATACCTCTACATTCCAATCCTCAAGGCGCACCAACGTTTTCTCCGGTTCAAGGTTTTAGGCCAACATTTTCAGTTCCAAGCACTTCCCTTTGGTCTGGGGACAGCCCCACGAGTTTTCACCAAGGTCATGGTGGTGGTAGTGGCCGCTCTCCGTCGGGAGGGTATCTTGGTTCACCCTTACCTGGACAACTGGCTCATTCGAGCGAAATCCTTGAGCCAGGGTTATCGAGTGGTCAGGTGGATCATCAACTTCGCCAAAAGCAGCCTCACCCCGTCGCAGTCGTTGGACTTCCTGGGCGCAAGATTCAACATGGCGGTGGGCAAGGTTTTCCTACGGCCGGAGCGGGCACAGAAGTTGCGGGATCAAATACAGCACTTCTCTGCTCTCTCTCCGCCCACAGCGTGGGATTATCTTCAAGTACTGGGGTCCATGGCCTCAACTATAGATCTGGTACCCTGGGCTTTCGCGCATCTACGTCCGCTACAGAGAGCCTTGCTTTCTCGCTGGAAACCGGTGTCACGAGACTTTCAGGCGTTTCTCCCACAGGTAGCCGAAGACAATCTCGACTGGTGGTTAGACCCACAGAACTTGGCTCAGGGGATATCCTTGGAGACTCTGAATTGGATAGTTGTTACGACAGACGCCAGCCTCTCGGGTTGGGGAGCGGTCTGCCAGATGAGGTTTCTGCAGGGGCAGTGGACGAAAGTCCAGGTGCGGTGGCCCATCAACCGCTTGGAAACCAGAGTGGTATGCCTAGCCCTGAAAGAGTTCCTGCCCCTCGTTCGCCATCGAGCGGTCAGGATACTCTCGGACAACGCAACCATGGTGACGTATATAAACCAGTGAGTTTATATACGTGAGTTTAAACTGTTTCCAGTGAGACACGTCTCACTGGAAACGGACAAACTCATGTCATGTGCGGAACTATATTTGATCCGATTGGCGGCCTCACATCATCGGGGTGGACAACATACAAGCGGATTTCCTCAGCCGTCAACATCTCGACTCCGGAGAGTGGGAACTCTCTGAGGAGACGATGCACCTGATCGTCCACCGTTGGGGGACTCCTCATGTAGACCTCATGGCGACAGCCTGCAACACGAAGGCCCCTCGCTTCTTCAGTCGCAGAAGAGAACACGGAGCGGAGAGCGTTGATGCTCTGGTACTGCTGTGGCCCCGTCATCTCCTCCTCTGTTTTTCTTCCCTGGCCTCTAGTGGGCAGGGTATTAAGAAGAATTGAGAACCACCAAGGCACAGTGATTCTGGTGGCTCCGGAGTGGCCTCGCCGCCCATGATTTGCAGACCTATTCAACTGGCGGTGGATGGGAATCTGCGTCTCGGTCATCTTCCACAACTTCTTCACCAAGGCCCAATATTTTTCAACGAGGCAGCTCGCTTCTGTCTTGTGGCTTGGCTTTTGAGAGGCGCAAATTGAGACGCCGTGGTTATCTGGAGGCAGTGATTTCGACTCTCCTTCGAGCACGGAAGATGTCCACCTCCGTCGCCTACGTCCGAGTGTGGAAGGTTTTCGAATCCTGGTGCATGGCGCACGCTACACAACCGGAATACACCTCGATGACATAGATTCTCTCGTTTCTACAGGCAGGCTTGGCGAAGGGGTTAGCCTATAACTCTCTTCGAGTGCAGGTTGCGGACTTAGGAGCTTTGCTTCACCGAGGGACAGAGATTCCACTTTATTCTCATCCAGATGTTGTTCGTTTCTTAAGGGAGTAAAGCATTTGAAGCCGCCACTCGAAGCTCCTTGTCCCTTTTGGAGCCTTAACCTAGTGCTCCGGATCCTCGGGGGAGCCCCTTTCGAACCTTTACGGACCGCTACTCTCAAGGACATCACTCTCAAGTCGGTTTTTCTGGTGGCCATTTGTTCGGCCTGCCGGGACTCTGAACTTCAGGCGTTATCCTGCAGGGAACCGTGTTTTCGTTTTACCGACTTGGGGGTTACCTTGCGCACAGTGCCCTCATTTCTACCCAAGGTGGTTTCTACTTTTCACCTGAATCAGACGGTGGAACTGCCTTCTTTCTCATCAGTTGACTCTCGAGACCTATGCAAACTCGATGTTAAGCGCTGCCTGATGCGTTATTTGGAAGTGACCAACTATTTTCGGCTCTCGGATCACCTTTTCGTCCTCTGGTCCGGGCCTAAGAAGGGATACCTGGCCTCTAAGACGACGATCGCCTGCTGGCTGAAGGAGGCCATTACGTCAGCTTACATTGGAGCGGGGAAACAACCTCTGCTGGAGGTTCGGGCAGTATGCAGGGCGGCCACCTGGAAGTCACTGCATACGTTTCCTCGCCACTATCGTCTGGATGTTCGGTCATTGACTTCTGGATCATTTGGCAACAGGGTCATTCGAACAGGGCTATCTATGGCCCACCCTCAGGGAAGCTTTGGTACATCCCACCATCTGGACTGGTACTGGTACGTATAGGGAAAAGAAAATTATTCCTTACCTGCTAATTTTCATTCCTGTAGTACCATGGATCAGTCCAGACGCCCTCCCTCAGACTGGTGGGGTTTTGACAGGGGATCTACTGCTCGATTGCTCTTATTTCTTTGACCCTCTTGGGTAGAGCCCTTCCTTCTTTCTGTGGAGCTGTTTCATACAGTTCTGTTGGCAAGTTGCCGTTGGACAACAGTTTTCCATTTACGATTACAGTTTAAGGTTCTAGTTTTTATGCTGAGTTTTACTTGATCCCTCAGTTTTTCCTTCTTGTTATGGCTTTGCTAGTCTATTTACTGAAGGGACATAGAGGGGGTGCTCTATGCATTCCCTCCACTTCCTCTTCTCTCGAAGACTCTCATGAAGTTACATCAGGATAAGGGAACCATGATCCTGATAGCACCTCACTGGCCACGCCAAGTGTGGTTTTCAATATTTCAGGATCTCTCCATCCGCAGGCACATTCCCTTGGGAAAGGACCCGCTTCTGATCACTCAAAATGATGGGTGCCTCCGCCATCCCAATCTTCAAGCCTTGTCTCTGACGGCATGGATGTTGAAAGGTTAATCCTTCAGCCACTTAACCTTTCTGAACCAGTTTCCCGTGTCTTGATTGCTTCACGGAAGCCTTCCACGAGAAAATCTTACTCTTACAAATGGAAAAGGTTCACGTCATGGTGCTCTTCTTAGTCCCTTAACCCCTTTTCCTGTCCAGTCCCGAAGTTTCTGGACTATCTCTGCCATCTATCAGAGTCAGGTCCATCAAAATGCATGTCAGTGCGGTAGCCGCCTTCCATAAAGGGGTCGGGGATGTCCCTATAAGAACATAAGAACATGCCATACTGGGTCAGACCAAGGGTCCATCAAGCCCAGCATCCTGTTTCCAACAGTGGCCAATCCAGGCCATAAGAACCTGGCAAGTACCCAAACACTAAGTCTATTCCATGTAACCATTGCTAATGGCAGTGGCTATTCTCTAAGTGAACTTAATAGCAGGTAATGGACTTCTCCTCCAAGAACTTATCCAAACCTTTTTTAAACACAGCTATACTAACTGCACTAACCACATCCTCTGGCAACAAATTCCAGAGTTTAATTGTGTGTTGAGTAAAAAATAACTTTCTTCCTATATCAGTACAACTCCTTCTATCACGTTTTTTGAAGGGCTTGCTCAACATCAAGCCTCCACTACATCCTCCTGCCCCTTCTTGGGACCTAAAATAACTTTCTTCCTATATCAGTACAACTCCTTCTATCACGTTTTTTGAAGGGCTTGCTCAACATCAAGCCTCCACTACATCCTCCTGCCCCTTCTTGGGACCTTAATCTAGTTCTGGGTCAGCTCATGAAACCACCATTCAAGCCTCTTCACTCTTGTGAACTTCGATATCTCACATGGAAAGTGATTTTCCTTTTGGCAATCACTTCGGCTCACAGAGTTAGTGAGTTACAGGCCCTACTTACCTATCCGCCTTATACTAAACTCCTGCAGGACCGGGCGGTTCTCCGCACTCACCCTAAATTCTTACCGAATGTAGTTTCGGATTTTCATCTCAATCAATCCATCATACTACCTACCTTTTTTCCCAGGCCCAGTACCAACCCAGGGGAACAGGCTCTGCATACCCTTGACTGTAAACAGGCTCTAGCATTCTACCTAGACCGTACAACTGCCCACAGGGAGAGCACTCAATTGTTCGTCTCTTTCCACCCTAACAAGTTGGGGAAGCCTGTGGATAAGCAGACTCTCTCCTCCTGGCTGGTGGACTGCATATCCTTTTGCTATCAGCAAGCTGGCATTCCTTTCCAAGACCGTGTTAAAGCACACTCTGTGAGGGCCATGGCGACTTCAGTAGCACACCTACGATCGGTGCCGCTTCCTGACATTTGTAGGGCTGCCACCTGGAGTTCTCTCCATATCTTTACAGCCCACTATTGCTTGGACAAAGCCAGAAGACAAGATTCCATCTTCGGCCAATCTGTCCTTGTAACCTCTTCACAATTTGACGTACCCACACCCTTCCGCCTGCCCGTTAGGGTTCAGGAAGCCCTCTACCAAATTCCACCCCAGTTGTTGTGCCTGTTGCACGCCGTTGGGTACATTTGCTGCATGTTCGGACATCCTCAGTTCGGTACTCACCCATATATGAGGACTACCATTCTGCTTGTCCTGTGAGAAAGCAAATGTTGCTTACCTGTAACAGGTGTTCTCACAGGACAGCAGGATGTTAGTCCTCACGAAACCTACCCGCCACCCCGCGGTGTTGGGTTCGTAACGTTTTATTATTTTATTTTTCGGCACTGTCTGTAGCTTTCAAATAAGACTGAAGAGGGAACCCTGCTGGCTGCAGGGTTAGTGCCATGCTGGGCATGCCCAGTAGGGGCCAAAGTTTTGGAAACTTTGACAGAAGTTTTCCGTGATTGGGCTCCATCCTGTGGTGTTACCCATATGAGAGGTCTAGAACGGGTAGATGTGAATCGGTTTTACTCTTTCGGATAGTAGAAAGACTAGGGGGCACTCCATGAAGTTAGCATGGGGCACATTTAAAACTAATCGGAGAAAGTTCTTTTTCACTCAACGCACAATTAAACTCTGGAATTTGTTGCCAGAGGATGTGGTTAGTGCAGTTAGTGTAGCTGGGTTTAAAAAAGGATTGGATAAGTTCTTGGAGGAGAAGTCCATTACCTGCTATTAAGTTCACTTAGAGAATAGCCACTGCCATTAGCAATGGTTACATGGAATAGACTTAGTTTTTGGGTACTTGCCAGGTTCTTATGGCCTGGATTGGCCACTGTTGGTGACAGGATGCTGGGCTTGAAGGACCCTTGGTCTGACCCAGTTTGGCATTTTCTTATGTTCTTATGTTCTTCATAGTCAGCAGAGGGAGTGAGGTGTGCATGGGGAGGGGGGAGATACCCCTGGGTGAGTGGGACATGGGGGAAGGGGTGCATTAAGGTTAGCAGTATGAGGTGATCACACAGCTTTCTAACTCGCTGAGCTGCTCTGCTCTTAGGAAGGCCTTGGATGGTGCAGGTGTAGGTTTGTGGCTGCAGGGATGAGGTGACCCAGCTGTGCAGGCCGCGCTCTATCCGTGTAATTTCCCTTCTGCATGTTTGTGACTTCTTTCTCTTCCCTCTAGATCTTGGATGACTTGTTAGAAATTGATCGGGTCACTGCCCATTTCTGACGGCTGCTGCTGAAGATGAGGAAGACTTTCTCACCCCCCTGCTGCTTCAGGACTGGCGGCCTCACAAGACGCAGCTCCTCATGTTTTCTCCATGAGATTTCTTCTCTGTGCCCTTAACATTTGTGATATGTTTTGTATGAAGAAAAAATTATTTGTAAATAAATAAAGAAAAGAAAAGTAAGAAAAGAGCAGCAGGTCTGAGAATTGTTTGGGCAGGGGGAGGCGAAGTCCTCATGGTTTTGCAGCAGTAACTGGAGAATAAGAGACTGGATCTGGGCCAGGACTGCCGTGCAGCGACACCCAGCGGCCGGACCTCATCCATGTGAGCTGAGATCCAGAGGAAGTGCTCTGCAGTGGCCCTGGATGAGGAGATTCAGCCCTGCATAATCAAGAATGGAAGCTCAATAGCAGCAGCAGCAAAGTGCCTTCCCCACCCCCACTAGCAAAGGGAAATATAGATTAATACAGAATGACATAGATTGTAATATATTATAAACAGACACCGGCATGCTGTTACTGGCATAATTCCCCACACGTTTACATTGCAACAGTTTTAATGCACTCCTAGTTTGTATTCTACCAATATCTTCAAAGATCCTAGCATTACAAAGGTTCTTGGCAGCAAGCACATTGTCCCATATTATACAGTGCGAACTTTAGATTCCCACTGGTTACTAAGCAAACTCTTATGACTTTTTCCTATAAATGTAGAAACAGAACCGTACTATCAGCAGACTCCCCAAGTGCCCTTTCCTTCACCAACTCGTGTCCCTTGGTAGAAACCGATTTTGTCTCTCTCCTTCTGCTGCACACTCGCCCTTCAGCCATTAGCTTAATCTCTGGTGTCCCTTGGTAGAAACCGATTTTGCCTCTCTCCTTCTGCTGCACACTCGCCCTTCAGCCATTACCTTAATCTCTGGTGTCCCTTGGTAGAAACCGATTTTGCCTCTCTCCTTCTGCTGCACACACACGCCCTTCAGCCATTAGCTTAATCTCTGGTGTCCCTTGGTAGAAACCGATTTTGCCTCTCTCCTTCTGCTGCACACACGCCCTTCAGCCATTAGCTTAATCTCTGGTGTCCCTTGGTAGAAACCGATTTTGCCTTTCTCCTTCTGCTGCACACTCGCCCTTCAGCCATTAGCTTAATCTCTGGTGTCCCTTGGTAGAAACCGATTTTGCCTCTCTCCTTCTGCTGCACACACTCGCCCTTCAGCCATTACCTTAATCTCTGGTGTCCCTTGGTAGAAACCGATTTTGCCTTTCTCCTTCTGCTGCACACTCGCCCTTCAGCCATTAGCTTAATCTCTGGTGTCCCTTGGTAGAAACCGATTTTGCCTCTCTCCTTCTGCTGCACACACGCCCTTCAGCCATTAGCTTAATCTCTGGTGTCCCTTGGTAGAAACCGATTTTGCCTCTCTCCTTCTGCTGCACACTCGCCCTTCAGCCATTAGCTTAATCTCTGGTGTCCCTTGGTAGAAACCGATTTTGCCTCTCTCCTTCTGCTGCACACACGCCCTTCAGCCATTAGCTTAATCTCTGGTGTCCCCTTGGTAGAAACCGATTTGCCTCTCTCCTTCTGCTGCACACTCGCCCCTTCAGCCATAAGCTTAATCTCTGGTGTCCCTTGGTAGAAACCGATTTTGCCTCTCTCCTTCTGCTGCACACACACGCCCTTCAGCCATTAGCTTAATCTCTGGTGTCCCTTGGTAGAAACCGATTTTGCCTCTCTCCTTCTGCTGCACACTCGCCCTTCAGCCATTAGCTTAATCTCTGGTGTCCCTTGGTAGAAACCGATTTTGCCTCTCTCCTTCTGCTGCACACACACGCCCTTCAGCCATTAGCTTAATCTCTAGTGTCCCTTGGTAGAAACCGATTTTGCCTCTCTCCTTCTGCTGCACACACGCCCTTCAGCCATTAGCTTAATCTCTGGTGTACCTGGTAGTGAAATGACAATGTTACAGAGATTATAAACAAATTATGCACATATAAACACTTGTTGTTCAATAAAGATCACAAGGAGCTACAAAAAGTCCATGGTGGGATCAATGCTTGTCATTCTCTTCCAAGTGTCAAAATTACACAGCTGGTTAACCACTGGTAAAGTCGTTTTTCCTTCAATTACATCACTCAACTTCTGTTTCCCCCAATTACAACATTGTCATGTCACTGAATTTTAAAAAAATTTAAATTTTGTAATAATATTTTAGTATTGGCATTAGTGCTTTATGTGGAGTTTTTGTTATTAATGCAGTGATGCCCTTTATCCTGAAGAGTAGTAAATCACCTGGACCGGATGGTATACACCCCAGAGTTCTGAAGGAACTAAAAAATGACATTTCAGACCTATTAGTAAAAATTTGTAACTTATCATTAAAATCATCCATTGTACCTGAAGACTGGAGGATAGCAAATGTAACCCCAATATTTAAAAAGGGCTCCAGGGGCGATCCGGGAAACTACAGACCGGTTAGCCTGACTTCAGTGCCAGGAAAAATAGTGGAAATTGTTCTAAACATCAAAATCACAGAACATATAGAAAGACATGGTTTAATGGAACAAAGTCAGCATGGCTTTACCCAGGGCAAGTCTTGCCTCACAAATCTGCTTCACTTTTTTGAAGGAGTTAATAAACATGTGGATAAAGGTGAACCGGTAGATATAGTATACTTGGATTTTCAGAAGGCGTTTGACAAAGTTCCTCATGAGAGGCTTCTAGGAAAAGTAAAAAGTCATGGGATAGGTGGCGATGTCCTTTCGTGGATTGCAAACTGGCTAAAAGACAGGAAACAGAGAGTAGGATTAAATGGGCAATTTTCTCAGTGGAAGGGAGTGGACAGTGGAGTGCCTCAGGGATCTGTATTGGGACCCTTACTGTTCAATATATTTATAAATGATCTGGAAAGAAATACAACGAGTGAGATAATCAAATTTGCAGATGACACAAAATTGTTCAGAGTAGTTAAATCACAAGCAGATTGTGATAAATTGCAGGAAGACCTTGTGAGACTGGAAAATTGGGCATCCAAATGGCAGATGAAATTTAATGTGGACAAGTGCAAGGTGATGCATATAGGGAAAAATAACCCATGCTATAATTACACAATGTTGGGTTCCATATTAGGTGCTACAACCCAAGAAAGAGATCTAGGTGTCATAGTGGATAACACAATGAAATCGTCGGCTCAGTGTGCTGCGGCAGTCAAAAAAGCAAACAGAATGTTGGGAATTATTAGGAAGGGAATGGTTAATAGAACGGAAAATGTCATAATGCCTCTGAATCGCTCCATGGTGAGACCGCACCTTGAATACTGTGTACAATTCAGGTCGCCGCATCTCAAAAAAGATATAATTGCAATGGAGAAGGTACAGAGAATGGTGACCAAAATGATAAGGGGAATGGAACAGCTCCCCTATGAGGAAAGACTAAAGAGGTTAGGACTTTTCAGCTTGGAGAAGAGACGGCTGAGGGGGGATATGATAGAGGTGTTTAAAATCATGAGAGGTCTAGAACGAGTAGATGTGAATCGGTTATTTATTCTTTCGGATAGTAGAAAGACTAGGGGGCACTCCATGAAGTTAGCATGGGGCACATTTAAAACTTATCGGAGAAAGTTCTTTTTCACTCAACGCACAATTAAACTCTGGAATTTGTTGCCAGAGGATGTGGTTAGTGTAGCTGTGTTTAAAAAAGGATTGGATAAGTTCTTGGAGGAGAAGTCCATTACCTGCTATTAAGTTCATTTAGAGAATAGCCACTGCCATTAGCAATGGTTACATGGAATAGACTTAGTTTTTGGGGTACTTGCCAGGTTCTTATTGCCTGGATTGGCCACTGTTGGAAACAGGATGCTGGGCTTGATGGACCCTTGGTCTGACCCAGTATGGCATTTTCTTATGTTCCTATTATATACCTTATAAATGGCCTGTGACCGACGGCCCGCAAATGCGCAGTAGAGACCAGCTCTACCGCGCATGTGCGGGCGAGCACGTCGCTCTGAGCCAGCGTCAGAAAAAAAGAAAAAACAATGGCGGCGTCCAGTGGCAGCGGCAGCGGCGTTGGGTGGCGGCGTCCGGTGGTAGCGGCGGCGGCGTTGGGGTGGCGGCGTCCAGTGGCAGCGGCGGCGGCGTTGGGTGCGGCGTCCGGTGGTAGCGGCGGCGGCGTTGGGTGGCGGCGTCCAGTGGCAGCGGCGGCGGCGTTGGGTGGCGGCGTCCGGTGGTAGCGGCGGCGGGTGGCAGCGGCATGGCGGCATCCAGCGGCGGCGGCGTGGGGTGGTGGCGGCGTCCGGTGGTAGCGGCGGCGGCGTCCAGCGGCGGCGGCGTTGGGTGGTAGCGGCGGGTGGCGGCGTCCAGCGGCGACGGCGTTGGGTGGCGGTGGCGTCCGGTGGCAGCGGCGGCGGCAGCGAGGGAGGAGAGAGAGAAGGAGGGACTGACAGAGAGGGAGGGACTGAGTGAGAGGGGAGGAGAGAGAGGGAGTGGGACGGAGTGAGAGGGAGAGAGGGAGTGTGGACTGAGTGAGTGGGAAGGGCGTGAGTGGGACGAGGGAGAGGGGGGGGACTGAGTGATGGGGGGAGGGAGATAGAGAGGGAGTGGGGACTGAGTGAGAGGGGAGAGAGGTGAGTGGGGAGGGAGGGAGTGTGTGACGGAAGGAGTGGGACTCGGGAGGGATGGAGGGAGTGGTACTGAGGGAGAGTGAGAGGGATGGAGAGAGGGGGGGGAGGGAGAGGGAGTGAGACTGAGTGGGAGTGAGGGACTGAGTGGGAGGAATTGGTTGAGAGGGAGGGAGGTAGGGGGTGGAGGGGAGAGAGAATGAGGGGGAGGTGAGAGACAGAGGGATGTAGCCCGTTTTAACGGGCTTAACGGCTTGTTTTATTATATATGTATACACACACATATATTATATATACATATACATACATATATCCAACCAACATGTAAAGAACACTCATGCATAAATTTATCAAAAACAGTAACCACATAAATATATCCAAAAATATAAAAATACTTATTTCCCTGTCCGTACCAGGATCAGTCCAGACTGCTGGGTTATGCCTCCCCTCCAGCAGATGGAGTCAGAGAGAAAACTGAAAGCACCCCCTAGATATACTGGTCTGCCACCTGCCAGCCCTCAGTATTTCCTCTTACTCCAGCAGATTGAGAGGCATAACCTGCCGTCCTGTCCTGGTTCGGTTTGTTTGTCTGGGAATTTACTTATTTACGTCCCTGACTAGATCAACTGGTTTCTTCCCTCCCGGGGATTCTTTATGTAAAAAAAAAAAAAAAGAAGAGAAAGAAAACAGTTGGGGATAAGTTGTATGTTTGATTGATTGCTTCTTAGCGCAGCGTGGAGGATAATGGCTGGGCAGGCATATAGAGGGCATTGCCCTTTTTGATTTCCCGGACTAGTGTGTCCCGTAGGCTGGGGGAGAGTTTACCGGTGGGCCGGTCACCCTCCCCGCACTATTCCAGGGTTTAATTCCCTAAAGGGGGCTCGGTAAAAAAAAAAAAAAAAAAAAAGTTTAAATTTAATCCTGCAGATCCACTTAAGCCCTATTGGGGACAGGCAGTGAGCTCTCTGTTACAGCCCCGGCCTGCTGTGCCTGTGAGGACTCCGGAGGGGGTGGCTGGTTCACCCAGCGTGTGTTTGCGAGTGTAGCTTGCCTGTTAGCGTTTTGGCGTGCTTTTGACTGCTCCTCTTCAGCCCGGCCTTGGGATGCCATGATCTTCGGCCTGCATGGCCTGCGGGGGGGCGGGGGCGCGACTCTCCCGAGAGGGTCTCTGCTCCCGATGTCTTCCCGTGGGCGAGGGACCCTCTCGGGGGCCGAGCGCTGCCCGCAGCGGGTCCTCTCTCCCCTCTTCAGCACGGCAGCGAAGGATACCGGGCACCCGATCTTCAGCCCCGCCTCCCTTGGAGAGGAGGGCGGCGGCCATCTTGGACACGCGGCAGGCAGAGTGTTCAGCATCAGAGGAGGAAGTCTCCCCTCCTCTTTCTCCACCTAATCTAAGCCAGCGGAGTCTGCCCGATTTGGAGCCTCGTCGAGCCCCCCCCCCCCCCCCTCCAGTCCCGTGGGGGAAAATTTAAAGCGATCAGTCCCATTTTCCTCTTAGGTTTTTGCTACTAATGCACAAAGCGTTTCTAGAGGCAGAAGCGGGTTGGGAGGCAGAAGGTCCCTCTCCTCCGAAGATCCCCAAAACAGTGTTGGATCTGGGGAACGCTGGGGCTTGTTGCCCTCGTCCGCAGGGGGGAGCTGGAGGTCCGGTGGTGCCGGATCTCGCTCCGGACTCTCCGGTTGCGCCCGATGGGCTAGTTGCGGACGAGCAGGGACCTGTGGAAGGTGATGACCCCCAGGTACTCCGATTATTCGGTAAGGACGAGTTAAGCTTCTTAATTCTACATATTTTGAAGGAGTTAGAACTTAAGGCTCCACAACAGGAAGCGGACACGTCCACAGGGGATGTGGCTATGGCGGGCCTACGGGCCCCCCTCAAACTTTCCCCTTCCATTCCAAGGTTTGGCAGATTGTGTCTAAGGAATGGGAGCTTCCAGAAGCTTCGCTGCGGGTGAGCAGGGCTATGGACAAGCTGTATCCCCTACCGGCGGAATCCTTGGATCTTCTCAAGACCCCCTCGGTGGATGCGGCGGTTACGGCCGTGGTTAAGCACACTACTATCCCTGTCATGGGGGGGATAGCGTTGAAAGATCTCCAGGATCGAAAGTTGGAGATCTTATTGAAGCGCATTTTCGACGTGGCGGCCTTAGGTGTCCGGGCGGCGGCTTGTAGCAGTCTCGTGCAGAGGGCCAACCTACGCTGGGTCCAACAGCTGTTTACTACACAGGAGCTTCTACCGGGCGAGGCGGAGCAGGCCAACTGCGTGGAGGCTGCGGTCGCCTATACTGCGGATGCCTTATATGATTTGTTGCAGACCTCGGCTCGCATTATGTCTTCTGCGGTTTCAGCCAGACAGTTGCTTTGGCTTCGTTGTTGGTCGGCGGACGCCTCTTCTAAGGCACGGCTAGGTTCTTTTCCCTTTAAGGGTAAGTTATTGTTTGGAGATGAGCTGGATCAGCTCATTAAGGACCTGGGAGAAAATAAGGTTTATAAGTTGCCGGAGGATAAGCCCCGTCCATCTAGATCCTTCGGGAATGCCAGGGCTTGTTTTCGGGGTCAGCGGCGGTTCCGTAGGTCAGGGGTGGTTCCTTTTCCCAAAAACAACAGGTGACAAGGTCCCAGTCATGGTCTCCTTCCTTTCGTGGCAGGCAGCCTCAGCGTGTGGGATCCCCGCAAAGTTTCGCCCCCAACAAGGCTGCTCAATGAAGGCGTGCAGGCCCATTCCTCCGTTCCGTTCGGGGGTCATTTGTCCCGGTTTTGGGAGGAATGGGTCAAGATAACTACGGATCAATGGGTTCTGGACATGGTTCGGCGCAGTTATGAGTTGGATTTTGCTCGTTCCCTCCGGGATCTTTTTATGATATCGCCATGCGGTCCTCCGGAAAAGCAGCAGGTTATCGCTCAAACCTTGGACCGCTTGCGGGCACTGGGGGCGGTATTGCCGGTTCCGCTGGCCGAGCACAGGACTGGTCGGTATTCCATATATTTCATGGTTCCAAAGAAGGAGGGCGCGTTCAGGCCAATCTTGGATCTGAAACACGTGAACAAAGCGTTACGCGTTCCTCGTTTTCGTATGGAGACGCTACGGTCTGTTTTGCGGCCGTCCACAAGGGAGAATTTTTGGCTTCTTTGGAGGCAACACTAAGGAAGGAAGGGATCTTGGTTCACCCTTACCTGGACGACTGGCTGATTAGGGCAAAGTCTTCGGAAGAGAGCCAGCAGGTGACCAGCAAAGTCAAGAACCTACTGCAGGAGCTCGGTTGGGTCGTGAACACAGGCAACAGCAGTCTGCAGCCCTCCCAGTCTCTAGAGTACCTGGGGGCCCGTTCTGACACCAAACAGAACAAAGTCTTTCATCCTCCTCCAAGGAGAAGGAAGCTGATGGAACAGTTACGACGATTGATGACCAATGCACGCCCCAGAGTTTGGGATTATTTTCAAGTCCTAGGCCTCATGGCATCAACCCTGGAAGTCGTTCCATGGGCAAGGCCCCACATGTGACCACTCCAGCGATCCTTGCTCTTACGGTGGAACCCACTGTCCCAGGACTACTCAATTCGCCTCCAACTTCCAGCAGAGGTACGTTCTCAGCTTCAGTGGTGGCTACAGGAAGACCACCTAAGCAGAGGACGAAACCTATCCCCATCGACCTGGATCTTGCTCACCACGGATGCAATCCTGCGAGGGTGGGGAGCCCACTGTCAGGAACTGACGGCCCAGGTACAATGGAGCGAGGAAGAGGCGAGATGGAACATAAACCACCTGGAAGCTCGAGCAATAAAACTAGCTTACCTGCGATTCAGCCACAGACTCCAAGACAAAGCGATTCGAGTAATGTTGGACAACGCCACAATGGTGGCCTACATCAACCGCCAGAGAGGAATCAGGAGCCAGCAGGTGTCCCTGGAGATAGATTCTCTCATGGCATGGCGGAGATAAACCTACAAGGAATCTCGGCCTCCCACATCGCAGGAAAAGACAATGTCTCAGCAGATTTTCTCAGCAGAGAGAGCCTGGACCCGGGGGAATGGACGCTGTTGACCAGAGCTGTAGAGTTTTCAGTTGCAAAGGACCCTTGACAGGCTGACAGCTCTTCCTAATCCCTCTCAATCGCCAAGAGCACCACCTTTTTCACCTATGTTCCTACTGCTATTGCCTACTTCCTATTCACCACCATATACTAGTACAATGTCTACAGCTTCAACTACAGCTACAATTCATCTTTTGACTGGACCAGCTGAACCAGGCACTACTGTCTATACAGCTATTCTTGCTCCCTTCAGTTCACAGTGAGTTGAACTATTTCTTCATTCTAATAAATATTGTTGGTATTCAAGAACTGAATCCTCTAGAATCCAAGCTGGGAAAAAGACGTAGCTCACTGCCTATATGTTCAAGGTACACAACATGCACTGAAAACAGTATACTGGAAAAGGCGTTTGGAAACTAAAAGAGAGTTACCTAAGGTATAGCTCTTGGGCTTGTTATCAGAGTAAATTTAGAAGATTTTGCTGTGTCATTTCAATCACAGACTAGATTTACTGTTTGCATATCTCTTAACCATTTTCACTGTGCATCTCAGTCCTCCTTCCGGACAGTAATTATGCCAGTGAGCCTTGAAGAGCAGTGCCGATTCTGTGAGCTGTCATCTGATCCTGTCAGTATTTACTATTGTGTCAATAGCAGAAGCTGTTTTTTTCAAGGATTGTGAATATTGAAAATGCAAATGAAACCAGCTTCCCAGCCACCACTGTTTCCAAAAAAGAGGCATGTGATGGCAGCTAAAGCCCTATAGAATTATAAATCTGACAAAGCTGGTTACCTAAAGAGGGTGAAAAAAAAACATGAGAAAAATTCGAATTTCATAGACATGAGCTTGCTTGTGCTTCAGATACAGAAATAATGCAACAAGCCTTGAATCAATTCAAGTACAGTTATAAATGTTATTTTATTTACCAATTTTCTATACCAGGGCATGGGTTTTTCCCTATATGCAACATCTTGCACTTGTCCACATTAAATTTAATCTGCCATTTGGATGCACAATCTTCAAGTCTTGCAAGGTCCTCCTGCAATGTATCACAGTCTGCTTGTGAGTTAACTACTCTGAATAATTTTGTATCATCCGCAATTTTGATAACCTCACTCATCATATTCCTTTCCAGATCATTTATAAATGTATTGAAAAGCACCGGTCCAAGTACAGATCCCTGAGGCACTCCACTGTTTACCCTTTTCCACTGAGAAAATTGTCCATTTAATCCTACTCTCTGTTTCCTGTCTTTTAACCAGTTTGTAATCCACGAAAGGACATCGCCTCCTATCCCATGACTTTTTCTCATTTTGTGATTGTTCTGTCTATTTTCAACAACACTCAGATTTGAAAATGAAAATAATTTAGTCTTACAAGCAGGAGAAGGCTATAAAAATATCTATGCTTCCATCTTGCAGTTTCAACTGTCAGAAACATTGTTAAGAAATGGAAGTACATGGAACTGTTGAAGTCAAGGAAAACTCTGAAGACCAAGAAAAATCTCTGATACAATTGCCCAAAATCTGGTCAGATTTGCAATACAGAACCCAGTAATCATGGCAAAAGACTTGCTGAAAAATTTAGCTGACACTGGAATATCTGACCACAGTTCCACAGAAAAGTGTTGTTTACACCATGATCTGCAACTGAGAGTAATCAGAAGAAACTCTTTTCAATGACCTCATCATCTAAAATATAATAAAGAAAACCGCAATATGCCTAAACATTTTTAGAACAAAGTGCTTTGAACTGATGAAATAAAAATTGAACTATTTGACCACAGCCAAACAAGACACTGTAACTTCCATTTGGGTTTTTTTTTTATAATTTACATTTTCTTAATATAAGCCAAAGCATGCAAATCAAGTTAGTATCTTCCTTCTTGTTTAGTGATGATAGTTTCTACCTTTGTTACACAAAGACATGCACACAAAAACACACAACCTACAAACACACTCACTCCTAGACACAGTCATACACACTTTCAGACAAAAATATACACACATACCCACACATGCTCACTCTCTGACACAAAGATACATATAAACACACACACTCAAACACAAAGATATAAAAATGGTTCATCTAGTGTGCCCAGCAAGTTTTTTTTAGGATAGTAGCAATTGCTGCTCCATGCAGGGTATCCCCAAGCTTTCAAAACAGCTGACGAATAGAATAACATTCAAGAATTAAAAATTCACATACTTTTCTTAACATTTCCTGAACCCCAATAAAATATTTTTAAAAAGCAGACACATCAAATAACATCCAAAAATGAAAAGTAATAAGGATTTTAAAAAATCTCCCACTCCCCATCCTTGGCATCATTTGATTTCCAGCTACCCTGAGACAGTTATGGATTGGGGGAGGTGGGGGGCCATCCACATTTTATCTCTCCCTCTCTCACACACACACACACGCTGTTGAACTTACTCCATCTTTCTCTCTCCCCTCACACACACTCCTTCTCTGTCATACACATACATACCTAGAAAGGCTCTCACACAAACTTTCTCATACACACAGACATGCACATGGTCTCACACACCCCCCTTTTCTGTCTCTCACAAACACACACTCTCTCACACACAGTCCCTCTTTCTGGCTCTCTCACATACATGCTGGCTCTCAAACTCCCTATCTTTACAAACACACACATCCTCTATCAAACACACACATACACAGGCTATCACAGACACTCCCTCATTCTTTCACACACACCCCCCTCTCTCACATACTCCCTTTCTTTATCTGTCAAACATGAACACAGGCTCTCACACATTCCTCTCTCTTACACATATACACAGGCTGCCACACAAATTTCCTCACTCATATACACACACATTTACACTGGCTCTCACACACACTCCCTTACTCTTACACACACACACATGCTCTCACACATATACACTCTCTCTTTCTCTCTCTCACACAAACACAAGCTCTCTCAGGATCTCCCTTCTGGGCCTTCTCTTCAGCCACTGAACTGAATTGGGTTCATGGCAGCCTGGCAGGCTTCAAGGACTGTTTGGGAAGGAGAGGTGAACAGTTTTTGTGTGTTACAATTCTCCCCCTTCTCAGTAGCCAGATCACTGGCAGAAGTTGTAAACTTAAAACTTCCACTCATGAGTTGATTGCTAAGAAGAGAGAGGATCGCAGCATGGCCTGTGGTAAAGTGGAGGACATCACTTGCAAGCCACGCTTTGCATTCTGCTGAGTTGCATGCAGTTTGCAAGATAAAGGTTGACCACCCCTGATATAGGGATTCCCTTAGAAATTTCTCAGTGTTTTATCAAGCAAGCGGTTACCTCCCTCTAATAAGACAGGAGCCTGAGGGCATCTCTCTTGAGTAATGTTTCCAGGAGCACTAGTTCAGACCTAGTTAGGTATAACGATATTGCCCAAGAGCTTTGCTGAATATTGCTGTGCAATACTGACACAGGGCTGGATTTAGGAACAGGCACCATAGGGACATTCTGAAGGTGCCCAAAAACTGGGACTCCCCATGCTGTTCTCAGATTTACAGGGGTAGGAGAGAGCGGAAACCCCTTACCCAAGTCCTCTGCCTATGCGTGCCATTATCTTAAATGCGGTCCTGTACGACACTATGGTTGTTGAAAGTAGACAGAGCAACAATCACAACCTGAGAGACTGGGAGGTTCACAGTATTTATTTAAATGTGGAATTGTCTTCACTTGTTGATCACATTTTTATTGCTGAAATGAATTGTTTATTGCTACCATCTTAATTGTTGCTACTTTAAATGGTTATACACTATTTTTGTAAAGCTACAACAGGCTTTTGCACATCTCAGGGAGAACTGATCTCAAGAGTACAAAGTAGTAATGAATCATCTGGAATGTGCACAAAGTTTTGCACAAGCCATAGCCACCATTTTAGTATTTTAAATCTGTTAAAATCAGAAAATAGTAATTTTGCATTAAAAATTACCGAAAGATGTTGCGTTTAACTTTGTGTCAGCTTCTGACCAGAGGTGCCTAAACATCTGCACACAATTGTTATAAGAGATGCAGAAATGGAAACCCGACCTTCTGTAAAAATCCCTTGGAATTCAGCCAGGCTAAATGTGAATCATAAAATGTAATCAAAATGCCCAGATAAGCATCTTGTAAATGCAGATAACACACACACAGCCTTGATGCCACTGCTTCTAAGATCACTGCTAATGAGGCCGTCGTGTAATAAAAATAATACTTTTTTTTTATAACACTTTTGTTCAGGTTCTTCCTGTCCAACAGAGCCAAATTCCCCCTCCCTCTCTGACTTCTGTAGGCAAACTAAAATAGAATAAATCTCCTTGAACTGTTGTTGTGCTGGCCCAGGAATAATCAGCAGGCGCAGGGCAATTTAAAACAAGGTCACACATTTTTTCTTCCTTGCATGGACTCTTTGAAGCCACGGATGACATTGATGAATGTTCCTAAACTCAGCCTTGATCCAAGATGCAGCCGGGTCGTAGGGAGGATCAGTTCCAGGCAGCCCTCAGCTTTTGCGTGACTTGGTCCGTGGCTATGCTGCTTCAGTTCTTTTCTTGATTGAGCTTTACGTCTCAGTTCTTCGAAAACAGCAAATGCTTGAAGCGAGTCACAAACTAAAAGTTTGATACAATACAAATAAAGTAAAAAGACAAAAACATTTGACAACCATTTATGAAAATAAGATACTACACAGGCTTAGTGGTCAAGAAAAGCAGACCAACTACACAATAACTGCACAACCTTAACAAAATCTACCCCATCCCAAATATAAAATATCCTTTCTGTCCCAGCCTGCTTGTCCCTGGACCAAGGAAGTGAATATGACGCCCTAGTATGGCAGCGCAGAATTTTATTATCCATCCTTTTATTAAAACCAACAGGAAAATGATGACGCAACGTTAAAATGAGCTGCTTCCTTCCTCTGTAACATTGCCGCACCCTGCCTCCCTTGCATGGCCTTTGATACTGAGCTGGCAAGGTGCCACAGGGGCTCGTAGACCCCACACTGACGTTTCTATTTCAGCAGAAAAAGATGCTTTACAATGAGGGACCAAGAGATGAAGCTGAAAAGTAGACTCAGCAGAATACTTAGGAAATACATCTTTAGGGGGGGGGGGGGTAGCAAGAGAGAGTGAGGATTAGTAGGAGGGAGAGGGTGGAAGGGGGCAGACTCAGGAGTAATCATAGGAAATATTTCTTTACAGAGAGGGTGGAGAGAGAGAGTGAGGATTAGTAGGAGGGAGAGGGTGGAAGGGGGAGACTCAGGAGTAATCTTAGGAAATATTTCTTTACAGAGAGGGTGGTGGAGAGAGAGAGAGTGAGGATTAGTAGGAGGGAGATGGTGGAAGGGGAGAACTCAGGAATAATCTTAGGGAATATTTTTTACAGAGAAGGTGGTGGAGAGAGAGAGCGTGAGGATTAGTAGGAGGGAGAGGGTGGAAGGGGAGAACTCAGGAATAATCTTAGGGAATATTTTTTACAGAGAAGGTGGTGGAGAGAGAGAGCGTGAGGATTAGTAGGAGGGAGATGGTGGAAGGGGGTAGACTCAGGAGTAATCTTAGGAAATATTTCTTTATGGAGAGGGTGGTGGAGAGAGGGAGGATTAATAGGAGGGAGAGGGTGGAAGGAGGGAGACTCAGGAGTAATCTTAGGAAATATTTCTTTACAGAGAGGGTGGTGGTGGGGAGAGAGAGAGGGAGGATTAGTAGGAGGGAGAGGGTGGAAGGGGGAGACTCAGGAGTAATCTTAGGAAATATTTCTTTACAGAGAGGGTGGTGGAGAGAGAGAGTGAGGATTGGTAGGAGGGAGAGTGTGGAAGGGGGGAGACTCAGGAGTAATCTTAGGAAATATTTCTTTAAAGAGAGGGTGGAGAGAGAGAGGGTGGAAGGGGGTAGACTCAGGAGTAATCACCAGAAACACCATTTTCAAGGTCAGTAACTGTAAGGAAATACTACGCAACAGTCGAAACGTAGGTCCCTCCAAGAAATACAACACTAAATTAAGACTCCACAAAGGAACTGGTAACCGCAAGGGAGAATGAATTTATTTCACTCCTCTGAAGAAATGGGCCACATCTGGATGAGCTGATAAGGATTCACCATTCACCATCCCTGAAACAAGCAAGAGCCACTACCTTTACCTTCAATAAATTAAGGGCCAACACTTTATTCAATCCACCTTGCAAAAATTCCAAAATGAGTGGGACCTTAACTGAATGGGGAAGCACTCCTCAATCTTCACACCAAGCCTCAAATGCACGCCAAACCTGCACATAGGCTAAGATAATGGAGAACTTTTGTGCTTGTAGCAAAGTGGCAATCACTGCAGTAGACTATCCGTGCTTCAACAACTGAGCCCTCTCAAGGGAGATATCATAAGACAAAACCAAGTTGGATGCTCTGCAAGGACAGGTCCCTGCTGCAACAGGTCAGATTCCTGCACACTGGAAAATGGAGGGGTAAGTCTACCAGGTGTCTTCACAGATCTGTGTACTATGGTCTTCTGGGCCAATCTGGAGCCACCAGCATTACTAGACCTTGGTGATGTTCAACCCTACGAATCAATCTGCCCATCATGGGCCATGGAGGAAAGGCATACATCAACTTGCTTCCAGCCATGCCTGCACAAAAGCATCGATGTCCAATGACTTCAGATCTCTCCTGCGACTGAAGAATTGAGGAACCTTCGCATTGAGAGAAGTCACCAGCAAGTCTTGAAATGGAAGGTCCCAGGGATCTATTATCAGCTGAAACCCCTCATTTGACAATGTCCATTCTCCTGGGTCCAGACTTTCCCTGCTGAGAAAGTCTTTCACATTGTCTTTTCATGCTATGCGCGAGGCTGAGATAATCTGAAGATGCACTTCTGCCTATACCATAGGTTTGTCTTATCTCCTGCGACATTTGCTGGCTCTTGGTTCCTCCCTGCCAATTGATATAAGCCACCATCGTTGCATTGTTCGACATTACCCAGACTGCAAGCCTCCACAACCTGCTGCTGAACTATAAGCACGCCAGCCAGACAGCTCAGGCTTCCAACCACTTATTTATTTATTTATTTATTTAACAGTTTTATATACCAACCTTCATAGTAAATAACCATATCGGATCGGTTTACAATTAACAAGAATAAAAAACTGGGGTAACTATTCAAGTAAACGAAAGATAAACAGTAAGTAGGAATGAGTCAAAGTTACAATCAACAGGGAAGAGAACTTGGAAGCTTGCAACAAGCTGGAAAGAAGATAAGGCAGGAAATAAATATGAAGTGATGCCATAGGGCGTACGGGTTAAAGCTTAATGGTGCTTTAACCTGGGAGAGTCAGAGTCCATTCGTGAGTATAATCATCATAACGGGTAAGCGTGAAGGACAACTAGTGATTGTCTGGTGGGTCGGTGAAGGCTTGGTGAAAGAGCCAGGTTTTAAGTCTTTTTCTAAAAGTTAACAGGCAAGGCTCCACTTGATGTTCCAGAGAGACTCTTCCATGTTCCAGTGCCCTTGCGCAGTTAGTACTTGACAGTGGGCTTCCCAACCCTGGAGACTCGCATCTGTCGTGAATACCATCCAGTTCGGTGAAGTCAGGGAAACTCTCTTTCTTAGATGATCCACTTGCAACTACCACTGGAGATGAGAGCAGACTTCCATCGACAGGTGGAGCAGAAACAAATATTCCTGAGACACTGGGTTCCAATGAGACAGCAAGGAGCGCTGAAGAGGACGCATATATGCTCTTGCCAATGGAACCATATTCGGGGTCGTGCCATCAAGCTGAGTAAGTGTAGATAGGACTACATTGTCGGGCGTATAGTGTTCACCAAGAGACGCAACTATGACACTTACTTCTGAATACAGGCTTCCAGCAGGAAAACTTTGCTCTGCTTCATGTTGAACCGAACACCCAGATACTCCAACTGAGATGGCTGAAGATTGCTCTTGGACAGGTTCACCACCCAACCAAGCTCCTACAATAAGGAAATCACCTTGCAGGTCACCAGTTGACTCTCTTCCATAGACTTGGCCTGAATCAACCAGTCATCCAAATATGGGTGTACTAGGATTCCCATCCTTCCTCAATGCTTCTGCCACCACAACCTTGGAAAAGGTCCTGGGAGCGGTGGCCAGAGCAAAAGGCAGCACACAAAACTGATAATGGCAACCCAACACTGTGAAATGCAGAAAAAGCTGGTATTCCACTCAGATGGGAATAAGAAGATTGCCTCAGACAGATCCAAGGAGGTCAGAAATTCCCCTGACTTCACGGCCTTATCACCGAGTGCAAAGTTTTCATGCAGAAATGAGTCACCCGCAAATGATGGTTGACCCCTTTGAGATCCAGAATGAGAAGAAAGAAGCCCTTCTTGGGCACAATGAAATAAATGGAATATCTTGAGATGTGGTTACTGGCACCACAGCCCTTAGACTGATGATGTACAATTTCTTGCCTGCTTCTTCTGCAGGGAGTGGCAGGAAGACACCATGAACCTGTCCCAAGGAACACTGCAAACCTACAGCGCATATCCTTCTCTTATCACCTCCAGGATCCAATGATCTGATGTGATCTTGACCAACCTCTGATAAAAGAAATAGAGGCATCCCCCTATCTGCTGTTCTCGGGAGTGGGTCGGCAAACCTTCATTGGGATACTCAGGAGGATCTACTTCCTGAGCCTGCACCTCGCTTGGGCTGTCTGGGATGAAAGGACTGAGACCTGCCAAAAGGCTGAGTCCTCTGAAAGTTCTCCCCTCTGTAAGGGTGAAACCACTTGGAACCTCTGAGATGATCCCTCATACCAAAGGGGCACAGTAACTGCTTCTTAAATTCTAGCAACCAAGGAACCGGAGATTCACTCCACTTACTAGCTAGCTTCTCCTACTTGCTCCCAAACAAGAGCGAGCATTTAAAAAACAAATTTGTAAGATTAGCTTTGGAGGTTGCATCTGCTGACCAATTTCTCAGCCGTAACTGATGCCTGGCCGTTATTACTCTGGCCAAAGTGCATGCATCCACTAAAAAGGCAATGGCAGGTTCCATAAGTGCCCTGGAATTCACCCCTGAGTCATCAACCTCCTGAGAGAGAAGCAAACAAGTGTGAGCTACCAGGGAACAACAGGAAGCTATCCACAATGTCATTATCACAGCTTCAAATGCTTGCTTAAGAATGGCCTCAATCCTTCTATCTTGCACATTTTTCAAGGCTGCTCATCCCTCCATGGGGTTAGTCATCCGTTTAGAGATGGCACAGACAAGCGCATCCAGTCGTAAAAGGCAGACGCTCTCTCACCACTGGATCCAAGGGGTACCCCCTTTAAAATGTCTCCAGGGTGTCCTACTCAAGCTCAATCAATTCGTGAATGGCTCCCCTTTACGCAGAGACCAAAATGGGATTTTTCTTTGGCTCAGACATGGAAGCTGCCGTAGGGACTCCCAGCATCTTCAATATCTGGGAAATCAGGGCCGGAAGGTCATCTCTATGAAAAAACTACAACCTAGTCCTATGCGGTTCCAGGGCTGGCGGGATTTCCCCATTCTCCAAGGAGTCAGGATTTGCCTCATCATCAGTGCCCTCCGGATTCCTAGCGGGAACACCTGGCACTTCAGGTGTACTTTGCAGCTTCATCGAAGAGACAGAGGATGGAGAGGCCACTGCCTGAGGATATGACCTGAGCAAATTGGATGGGGTTGAGGGCCGTGCCATCCGTGAAAATATTCTACCCAAGGAAAGGCAAAAGGATCCGTGCCAAACCCAGGAGGCTCTTGTGTGGCGCCCACTGAACCACCATCCCCTGCTGAGGAACCGGTCAAGGGAGTTCCAAGGTCAGGCGTCCCTCCTGACGCGTCCTTAACCAGGCCCTCATCAGGCTGGGAGAACCAGGCTTAGTATCATCATCTGAAGATGGTTCTCCCTGAGCTTCTCAGCAGCACTGGCACAAGTTAGAGGGAACGCCAGCCTGAGATGCCCAAATATAAAAAGCAGAGGGAAAGGCACTTAGGTTTCTTAGCCACTGATGCCATTAGGCCATCAGTATGCTAAAGAGGCAACTGAAAATGTAGGTCCAGCAGAGTTCCTGCTGAAAACTTTTAGGGGCACAAAACTTAAGAACACAAAACGTATGGATTCCACGTCTGTGCGCTTAAAAAACGAACAGGTAAATATTAAAAGAAGCGCGGTTCCCATCACGCGCACACGGACACGCAAATTTTATTTCATGCGCGCGCCGACACACGCATGTTATAAAATCTGATACCTGTGTGCACATGTGCAGCCGGTTTTATATCAGCGCTCGCGGGTGGCGCGTAAGGAGGAATTACCTTAAAAAGTGCAGGGCAACGCAATAAAGGAGCGGAGTGGGAGGGAACTTACCCTAACCCCCCTACCCTTTCACCCCTCCTCCCCGGTCCCTAAACCCTACTTATCTACCCTCTTTTCTGTTAAAAAATGTACTTGCTCTTCAGAGCAGAAGTAACTTCAATGGAGAGGCTGCGCTGCCGGCGCACGCGTCCCCAGGACAGGGCCTGACGTGCGAATGTGCACAATAGGATGATGACGGGCATTTAATATAATCCCCTCCCCCACTGAGATATGTGACCCTTATTTATTATTAAACAGCCCCTTCCCCAGACCTGAACTCTGAGGAAACGCCCATATGCTAATCAGCTGAAGCACTGAAGGGAGGGAAGATAACCTGCCCCTACTACATGCACAACTCAATAACGTAGCTCTGTGTAGAACAAAAATTGCCCAAAACTGCTGTAGATTATAACAGAAAGAGTGGTGGATGCATGGAATGCTGCAAAGCAAAACAGTAACAGAAATCCAGTAATACTGGGATAAGCACAGAGGATCCTTAGCTGTGAGGGAGTGAGGGGTAAAGCCTGGGATAAGCACAGAGGATCCTTAGCTGTGGGGGAGTGAGAGGTAAAGCCTGGGATAAGCACAGAGGATCCTTAGCTGTGAGGGAGTGAGGGGTAAAGCCTGGGATAAGCACAGAGGATCCTTAGCTGTGAGGGAGTGAGGGGTAAAGCCTGGGATAAGCACAGAGGATCCTTAGCTGTGAGGGAGTGAGGGGTAAAGCCTGGGATAAGCACAGAGGATCCTTAGCTGTGGGGGAGTGAGAGGTAAAGCCTGGGATAAGCACAGAGGATCCTTAGCTGTGGGGGAGTGAGAGGTAAAGCCTGGGATAAGCACAGAGGATCCTTAGCTGTGAGGGAGTGAGGGGTAAAGCCTGGGATAAGCACAGAGGATCCTTAGCTGTGAGGGAGTGAGAGGTAAAGCCTGGGATAAGCACAGAGGATCCTTAGCTGTGAGGGAGTGAGGGGTAAAGCCTGGGATAAGCACAGAGGATCCTTAGCTGTGAGGGAGTGAGGGGTAAAGCCTGGGATAAGCACAGAGGATCCTTAGCTGTGAGGGAGTGAGGGGTAAAGCCTGGGATAAGCACAGAGGATCCTTAGCTGTGAGGGGTAAAGCCTGGGATAAGCACAGAGGATCCTTAGCTGTGAGGGAGGGAGGGGTAAAGCCTGGGATAAGCACAGAGGATCCTTAGCAGTGAGGGAGTGAGGGGTAAAGCCTGGGATAAGCACAGAGGATCCTTAGCTGTGAGGGGTAAAGCCTGGGATAAGCACAGAGGATCCTTAGCTGTGAGGGAGTGAGGGGTAAAGCCTGGGATAAGCACAGAGGATCCTTAGCTGTGAGGGAGTGAGGGGTAAAGCCTGGGATAAGCACAGAGGATCCTTAGCTGTGAGGGGTAAAGCCTGGGATAAGCACAGAGGATCCTTAGCTGTGAGGGAGTGAGGGGTAAAGCCTGGGATAAGCACAGAGGATCCTTAGCTGTGAGGGGTAAAGCCTGGGATAAGCACAGAGGATCCTTAGCTGTGAGGGAGTGAGAGGTAAAGCCCGGGATAAGCACAGAGGATCCTTAGCTGTGAGGGAGTGAGGGGTAAAGCCTGGGATAAGCACAGAGGATCCTTAGCTGTGAGGGAGTGAGGGGTAAAGCCTGGGATAAGCACAGAGGATCCTTAGCTGTGAGGGAGTGAGTTGTAAAGCCTGGAATAAGCACAGAGGATCCTTAGCTGTGGGGGAGTGAGAGGTAAAGCCTGGGATAAGCACAGAGGATCCTTAGCTGTGAGGGAGTGAGAGGTAAAGCCTGGGATAAGCACAGAGGATCCTTAGCTGTGAGGCAGTGAGGGGTAAAGCCTGGGATAAGCACAGAGGATCCTTAGCTGTGAGGGAGTGAGGGGTAAAGCCCGGGATAAGCACAGAGGATCCTTAGCTGTGAGGGAGTGAGGGGTAAAGCCCGGGATAAGCACAGAGGATCCTTAGCTGTGGGGGAGTGAGGGGTAAAGCCCGGGATAAGCACAGAGGATCCTTAGCTGTGGGGGAGTGAGGGGTAAAGCCCGGGATAAGCACAGAGGATCCTTAGCTGTGGGGGAGTGAGGGGTAAAGCCGGGATAAGCACAGAGGATCCTTAGCTGTGGGGGAGTGAGGGGTAAAGCCCTGGGATAAGCACAGAGGATCCTTAGCTGTGAGGGAGTGAGGGGTAAAGCCCGGGATAAGCACAGAGGATCCATAGCTGTGGGGGAGTGAGAGGTAAAGCCCGGGATAAGCACAGAGGATCCTTAGCTGTGAGGGAGTGAGGGGTAAAGCCCGGGATAAGCACAGAGGCTCCTTAGCTGTGAGGGAGTGAGGGGTAAAGCCCGGGATAAGCACAGAGGCTCCTTAGCTGTGACTGAGTGAAGGGGTAAAGCCGGGATAAGCACAGAGGCTCCTTAGCTGTGAGGGAGTGAGGGGTAAAGCCGGGATAAGCACAGAGGCTCCTTAGCTGTGACGGAGTGAGGGGTAAAGCCCGGGATAAGCACAGAGGCTCCTTAGCTGTGAGGGAGTGAGGGGTAAAGCCCGGGATAAGCACAGAGGCTCCTTAGCTGTGACTGAGTGAGGGGTAAAGCCCGGGATAAGCACAGAGGATCCTTAGCTGTGAGGGAGTGAGGGGTAAAGCCCGGGATAAGCACAGAGGCTCCTTAGCTGTGAGGGAGTGAGGGGTAAAGCCCGGGATAAGCACAGAGGCTCCTTAGCTGTGACTGAGTGAGAGGTAAAGCCTGGGATAAGCACAGAGGCTCCTTAGCTGTGAGGGAGTGAGGGGTAAAGCCTGGGATAAGCACAGAGGATCCTTAGCTGTGAGGGAGTGAGGGGTAAAGCCTGGGATAAGCACAGAGGATCCTTAGCTGTGAGGGAGTGAGGGGTAAAGCCTGGGATAAGCACAGAGGATCCTTAGCTGTGAGGGGTAAAGCCTGGGATAAGCACAGAGGCTCCTTAGCTGTGAGGGAGTGAGGGGTAAAGCCTGGGATAAGCACAGAGGATCCTTAGCTGTGAGGGAGTGAGGGGTAAAGCCTGGGATAAGCACAGAGGATCCTTAGCTGTGAGGGAGTGAGGGGTAAAGCCTGGGATAAGCACAGAGGATCCTTAGCTGTGAGGGGTAAAGCCTGGGATAAGCACAGAGGCTCCTTAGCTGTGAGGGAGTGAGGGTAAAGCCTGGGATAAGCACAGAGGATCCTTAGCTGTGAGGGAGTGAGAGGTAAAGCCTGGGATAAGCACAGAGGATCCTTAGCTGTGAGGGAGTGAGGGGTAAAGCCTGGGATAAGCACAGAGGATCCTTAGCTGTGAGGGAGTGAGAGGTAAAGCCTGGGATAAGCACAGAGGATCCTTAGCTGTGAGGGAGTGAGGGGTAAAGCCTGGGATAAGCACAGAGGATCCTTAGCTGTGGGGGAGTGAGAGGTAAAGCCTGGGATAAGCACAGAGGATCCTTAGCTGTTGGGGAGTGAGAGGTAAAGCCTGGGATAAGCACAGAGGATCCTTAGCTGTGGGGAGTGAGGGGTAAAGCCTGGGATAAGCACAGAGGATCCTTAGCTGTGAGGGAGTGAGGGGTAAAGCCTGGGATAAGCACAGAGGATCCTTAGCTGTGAGGGGAATGAGGGGTAAAGCCTGGGATAAGCACAGAGGATCCTTAGCTGTGAGGGAGTGAGGGGTAAAGCCTGGGATAAGCACAGAGGATCCTTAGCTGTGAGGGAGTGAGGGGAAAAGCCTGGGATAAGCACAGAGGATCCTTAGCTGTGAGGGAGTGAGAGGTAAAGCCTGGGATAAGCACAGAGGATCCTTAGCTGTGAGGGAGTGAGGGGTAAAGCCTGGGATAAGCACAGAGGATCCTTAGCTGTGAGGGGAATGAGGGGTAAAGCCTGGGATAAGCACAGAGGATCCTTAGCTGTGAGGGAGTGAGGGGTAAAGCCTGGGATAAGCACAGAGGATCCTTAGCTGTGAGGGAGTGAGGGGTAAAGCCTGGGATAAGCACAGAGGATCCTTAGCTGTGAGGGAGTGAGAGGTAAAGCCTGGGATAAGCACAGAGGATCCTTAGCTGTGAGGGAGTGAGAGGTAAAGCCTGGGATAAGCACAGAGGATCCTTAGCTGTGGGGGAGTGAGGGGTAAAGCCTGGGATAAGCACAGAGGATCCTTAGCTGTGAGGGGAATGAGGGGTAAAGCCTGGGATAAGCACAGAGGATCCTTAGCTGTGAGGGAGTGAGGGGTAAAGCCTGGGATAAGCACAGAGGATCCTTAGCTGTGAGGGAGTGAGGGGAAAAGCCTGGGATAAGCACAGAGGATCCTTAGCTGTGGGGGAGTGAGGGGTAAAGCCTGGGATAAGCACAGAGGATCCTTAGCTGTGGGGGAGTGAGAGGTAAAGCCTGGGATAAGCACAGAGGATCCTTAGCTGTGAGGGGTAAAGCCTGGGATAAGCACAGAGGATCCTTAGCTGTGGGGGAGTGAGGGGTAAAGCCTGGGATAAGTACAGAGGATCCTTAGCTGTGGGGGAGTGAGGGGTAAAGCCTGGGATAAGCACAGAGGATCCTTAGCTGTGGGGGAGTGGGGGTAAAGCCTGGGATAAGCACAGAGGATCCTTATCTGTGAGGGAGTGAGGGGTAAAGCCTGGGATAAGCACAGAGGATCCTTAGCTGTGGGGGAGTGAGGGGTAAAGCCTGGGATAAGCACAGAGGATCCTTAGCTGTGAGGGAGTGAGGGGTAAAGCCTGGGATAAGCACAGAGGATCCTTAGCTGTGGGGGAGTGAGGGGTAAAGCCTGGGATAAGCACAGAGGATCCTTAGCTGTGAGGGAGTGAGGGGTAAAGCCTGGGATAAGCACAGAGGATCCTTAGCTGTGGGGGAGTGAGGGGTAAAGCCTGGGATAAGCACAGAGGATCCTTAGCTGTGAGGGAGTGAGGGGTAAAGCCTGGGATAAGCACAGAGGATCCTTAGCTGTGAGGTAGTGAGGGGTAAAGCCTGGGATAAGCACAGAGGATTCTTAGCTGTGAGGGAGTGAGGGGTAAAGCCTGGGATAAGCACAGAGGATCCTTAGCTGTGAGGTAGTGAGGGGTAAAGCCTGGGATAAGCACAGAGGATCCTTAGCTGTGAGGTAGTGAGGGGTAAAGCCTGGGATAAGCACAGAGGATCCTTAGCTGTGAGGTAGTGAGGGGTAAAGCCTGGGATAAGCACAGAGGATCCTTAGCTGTGAGGTAGTGAGGGGTAAAGCCTGGGATAAGCACAGAGGATCCTTAGCTGTGAGGGAGTGAGGGGTAAAGCCTGGGATAAGCACAGAGGATCCTTAGCTGTGGGGGAGTGAGGGGTAAAGCCTGGGATAAGCACAGAGGATCCTTAGCTGTGGGGGAGTGAGAGGTAAAGCCTGGGATAAGCACAGAGGATCCTTAGCTGTGAGGGAGTGAGGGGTAAAGCCTGGGATAAGCACAGAGGATCCTTAGCTGTGAGGGAGTGAGGGGTAAAGCCTGGGATAAGCACAGAGGATCCTTAGCTGTGAGGGAGTGAGGGGTAAAGCCTGGGATAAGCACAGAGGATCCTTAGCTGTGGGGGAGTGAGAGGTAAAGCCTGGGATAAGCACAGAGGATCCTTAGCTGTGGGGGAGTGAGAGGTAAAGCCTGGGATAAGCACAGAGGATCCTTAGCTGTGAGGGAGTGAGGGGTAAAGCCTGGGATAAGCACAGAGGATCCTTAGCTGTGAGGGAGTGAGAGGTAAAGCCTGGGATAAGCACAGAGGATCCTTAGCTGTGAGGGAGTGAGGGGTAAAGCCTGGGATAAGCACAGAGGATCCTTAGCTGTGAGGGAGTGAGGGGTAAAGCCTGGGATAAGCACAGAGGATCCTTAGCTGTGAGGGAGTGAGGGGTAAAGCCTGGGATAAGCACAGAGGATCCTTAGCTGTGAGGGGTAAAGCCTGGGATAAGCACAGAGGATCCTTAGCTGTGAGGGAGGGAGGGGTAAAGCCTGGGATAAGCACAGAGGATCCTTAGCAGTGAGGGAGTGAGGGGTAAAGCCTGGGATAAGCACAGAGGATCCTTAGCTGTGAGGGGTAAAGCCTGGGATAAGCACAGAGGATCCTTAGCTGTGAGGGAGTGAGGGGTAAAGCCTGGGATAAGCACAGAGGATCCTTAGCTGTGAGGGAGTGAGGGGTAAAGCCTGGGATAAGCACAGAGGATCCTTAGCTGTGAGGGGTAAAGCCTGGGATAAGCACAGAGGATCCTTAGCTGTGAGGGAGTGAGGGGTAAAGCCTGGGATAAGCACAGAGGATCCTTAGCTGTGAGGGGTAAAGCCTGGGATAAGCACAGAGGATCCTTAGCTGTGAGGGAGTGAGAGGTAAAGCCCGGGATAAGCACAGAGGATCCTTAGCTGTGAGGGAGTGAGGGGTAAAGCCTGGGATAAGCACAGAGGATCCTTAGCTGTGAGGGAGTGAGGGGTAAAGCCTGGGATAAGCACAGAGGATCCTTAGCTGTGAGGGAGTGAGGGGTAAAGCCTGGGATAAGCACAGAGGATCCTTAGCTGTGGGGGAGTGAGGGGTAAAGCCTGGGATAAGCACAGAGGATCCTTAGCTGTGAGGGAGTGAGGGGTAAAGCCTGGGATAAGCACAGAGGATCCTTAGCTGTGAGGGAGTGAGGGGTAAAGCCTGGGATAAGCACAGAGGATCCTTAGCTGTGAGGGAGTGAGTTGTAAAGCCTGGGATAAGCACAGAGGATCCTTAGCTGTGGGGGAGTGAGAGGTAAAGCCTGGGATAAGCACAGAGGATCCTTAGCTGTGAGGGAGTGAGAGGTAAAGCCTGGGATAAGCACAGAGGATCCTTAGCTGTGAGGGCAGTGAGGGGTAAAGCCTGGGATAAGCACAGAGGATCCTTAGCTGTGAGGGAGTGAGGGGTAAAGCCCGGGATAAGCACAGAGGATCCTTAGCTGTGAGGGAGTGAGGGGTAAAGCCCGGGATAAGCACAGAGGATCCTTAGCTGTGGGGGAGTGAGGGGTAAAGCCCGGGATAAGCACAGAGGATCCTTAGCTGTGGGGGAGTGAGGGGTAAAGCCCGGGATAAGCACAGAGGATCCTTAGCTGTGGGGGAGTGAGGGGTAAAGCCCGGGATAAGCACAAAGGATCCTTAGCTGTGGGGGAGTGAGGGGTAAAGCCCGGGATAAGCACAGAGGATCCTTAGCTGTGGGGGAGTGAGGGGTAAAGCCCGGGATAAGCACAGAGGATCCATAGCTGTGGGGGAGTGAGAGGTAAAGCCCGGGATAAGCACAGAGGCTCCTTAGCTGTGAGGGAGTGAGGGGTAAAGCCCGGGATAAGCACAGAGGCTCCTTAGCTGTGACTGAGTGAGGGGTAAAGCCCGGGATAAGCACAGAGGCTCCTTAGCTGTGAGGGAGTGAGGGGTAAAGCCCGGGATAAGCACAGAGGCTCCTTAGCTGTGACTGAGTGAGGGGTAAAGCCCGGGATAAGCACAGAGGCTCCTTAGCTGTGAGGGAGTGAGGGGTAAAGCCCGGGATAAGCACAGAGGCTCCTTAGCTGTGACTGAGTGAGGGGTAAAGCCCGGGATAAGCACAGAGGATCCTTAGCTGTGAGGGAGTGAGGGGTAAAGCCCGGGATAAGCACAGAGGCTCCTTAGCTGTGAGGGAGTGAGGGGTAAAGCCCGGGATAAGCACAGAGGCTCCTTAGCTGTGACTGAGTGAGGGGTAAAGCCTGGGATAAGCACAGAGGCTCCTTAGCTGTGAGGGAGTGAGGGGTAAAGCCTGGGATAAGCACAGAGGATCCTTAGCTGTGAGGGAGTGAGGGGTAAAGCCTGGGATAAGCACAGAGGATCCTTAGCTGTGAGGGAGTGAGGGGTAAAGCCTGGGATAAGCACAGAGGATCCTTAGCTGTGAGGGGTAAAGCCTGGGATAAGCACAGAGGCTCCTTAGCTGTGAGGGAGTGAGGGGTAAAGCCTGGGATAAGCACAGAGGATCCTTAGCTGTGAGGGAGTGAGGGGTAAAGCCTGGGATAAGCACAGAGGATCCTTAGCTGTGAGGGAGTGAGGGGTAAAGCCTGGGATAAGCACAGAGGATCCTTAGCTGTGAGGGGTAAAGCCTGGGATAAGCACAGAGGCTCCTTAGCTGTGAGGGAGTGAGGGGTAAAGCCTGGGATAAGCACAGAGGATCCTTAGCTGTGAGGGAGTGAGAGGTAAAGCCTGGGATAAGCACAGAGGATCCTTAGCTGTGAGGGAGTGAGGGGTAAAGCCTGGGATAAGCACAGAGGATCCTTAGCTGTGAGGGAGTGAGAGGTAAAGCCTGGGATAAGCACAGAGGATCCTTAGCTGTGAGGGAGTGAGGGGTAAAGCCTGGGATAAGCACAGAGGATCCTTAGCTGTGAGGGAGTGAGAGGTAAAGCCTGGGATAAGCACAGAGGATCCTTAGCTGTGGGGGAGTGAGAGGTAAAGCCTGGGATAAGCACAGAGGATCCTTAGCTGTGGGGGAGTGAGGGGTAAAGCCTGGGATAAGCACAGAGGATCCTTAGCTGTGAGGGAGTGAGGGGTAAAGCCTGGGATAAGCACAGAGGATCCTTAGCTGTGAGGGGAATGAGGGGTAAAGCCTGGGATAAGCACAGAGGATCCTTAGCTGTGAGGGAGTGAGGGGTAAAGCCTGGGATAAGCACAGAGGATCCTTAGCTGTGAGGGGCGTGAGGGGAAAAGCCTGGGATAAGCACAGAGGATCCTTAGCTGTGGGGGAGTGAGGGGTAAAGCCTGGGATAAGCACAGAGGATCCTTAGCTGTGGGGGAGTGAGAGGTAAAGCCTGGGATAAGCACAGAGGATCCTTAGCTGTGAGGGGTAAAGCCTGGGATAAGCACAGAGGATCCTTAGCTGTGGGGGAGTGAGGGGTAAAGCCTGGGATAAGTACAGAGGATCCTTAGCTGTGGGGGAGTGAGGGGTAAAGCCTGGGATAAGCACAGAGGATCCTTATCTGTGAGGGAGTGAGGGGTAAAGCCTGGGATAAGCACAGAGGATCCTTAGCTGTGGGGGAGTGAGGGGTAAAGCCTGGGATAAGCACAGAGGATCCTTAGCTGTGAGGGAGTGAGGGGTAAGCCTGGGATAAGCACAGAGGATCCTTAGCTGTGAGGTAGTGAGGGGTAAAGCCTGGGATAAGCACAGAGGATTCTTAGCTGTGAGGGAGTGAGGGGTAAAGCCTGGGATAAGCACAGAGGATCCTTAGCTGTGAGGTAGTGAGGGGTAAAGCCTGGGATAAGCACAGAGGATCCTTAGCTGTGAGGTAGTGAGGGGTAAAGCCTGGGATAAGCACAGAGGATCCTTAGCTGTGAGGTAGTGAGGGGTAAAGCCTGGGATAAGCACAGAGGATCCTTAGCTGTGAGGTAGTGAGAGGTAAAGCCTGGGATAAGCACAGAGGATTCTTAGCTGTGGGGGAGTGAGGGGTAAAGCCTGGGATAAGCACAGAGGATCCTTAGCTGTGAGGGAGTGAGGGGTAAAGCCTGGGATAAGCACAGAGGATTCTTAGCTGTGGGGGAGTGAGGGGTAAAGCCTGGGATAAGCACAGAGGATTCTTAGCTGTGGGGGAGTGAGGGGTAAAGCCTGGGATAAGCACAGAGGATCCTTAGCTGTGAGGGGTAAAGCCTGGGATAAGCACAGAGAATCCTTAGCTGTGAGGGGTAAAGCCTGGGATAAGCACAGAGGATTCTTAGCTGTGGGGGAGTGAGGGGTAAAGCCTGGGATAAGCACAGATGATTCTTAGCTGTGGGGGAGTGAGGGGTAAAGCCTGGGATAAGCACAGAGGATCCTTAGCTGTGAGGGAGTGAGAGGTAAAGCCTGGGATAAGCACAGAGGATCCTTAGCTGTGAGGGAGTGAGGGGTAAAGCCTGGGATAAGCACAGAGGATCCTTAGCTGTGGGGGAGTGAGGGGTAAAGCCTGGGATAAGCACAGAGGATCCTTATCTGTGAGGGAGTGAGGGGTAAAGCCTGGGATAAGCACAGAGGATCCTTAGCTGTGGGGGAGTGAGGGGTAAAGCCTGGGATAAGCACAGAGGATCCTTAGCTGTGGGGGAGTGAGGGGTAAAGCCTGGGATAAGCACAGAGGATCCTTAGCTGTGAGGGGTAAAGCCTGGGATAAGCACAGAGGATCCTTAGCTGTGAGGGAGTGAGGGGTAAAGCCTGGGATAAGCACAGAGGATCCTTAGCTGTGAGGGAGTGAGGGGTAAAGCCTGGGATAAGCACAGAGGATCCTTAGCTGTGGGGGAGTGAGAGGTAAAGCCTGGGATAAGCACAGAGGATCCTTAGCTGTGAGGGAGTGAGAGGTAAAGCCTGGGATAAGCACAGAGGATCCTTAGCTGTGGGGGAGTGAGGGGTAAAGCCTGGGATAAGCACAGAGGATCCTTAGCTGTGAGAGGTAAAGCCTGGGATAAGCACAGAGGATCCTTAGCTGTGAGGGAGTGAGGGGTAAAGCCTGGGATAAGCACAGAGGATCCTTAGCTGTGAGGGAGTGAGGGGTAAAGCCTGGGATAAGCACAGAGGATCCTTAGCTGTGGGGGAGTGAGAGGTAAAGCCTGGGATAAGCACAGAGGATCCTTAGCTGTGGGGGAGTGAGGGGTAAAGCCTGGGATAAGCACAGAGGATCCTTAGCTGTGGGGGAGTGAGGGGTAAAGCCTGGGGATAAGCACAGAGGATCCTTAGCTGTGAGAGGTAAAGCCTGGGATAAGCACAGAGGATCCTTAGCTGTGAGGGAGTGAGGGGTAAAGCCTGGGATAAGCACAGAGGATCCTTAGCTGTGAGGGAGTGAGGGGTAAAGCCTGGGATAAGCACAGAGGATCCTTAGCTGTGGGGGAGTGAGAGGTAAAGCCTGGGATAAGCACAGAGGATCCTTAGCTGTGAGGGAGTGAGAGGTAAAGCCTGGGATAAGCACAGAGGATCCTTAGCTGTGAGGGAGTGAGAGGTAAAGCCTGGGATAAGCACAGAGGATCCTTAGCTGTGGGGGAGTGAGAGGTAAAGCCTGGGATAAGCTCAGAGGATCCTTAGCTGTGAGGGAGTGAGAGGTAAAGCCTGGGATAAGCACAGAGGATCCTTAGCTGTGGGGGAGTGAGAGGTAAAGCCTGGGGGAGTGAGGGGTAAAGCCTGGGATAAGCACAGAGGATCCTTAGCTGTGAGGGAGTGAGGGGTAAAGCCTGGGATAAGCACAGAGGATCCTTAGCTGTGAGGGAGTGAGAGGTAAAGCCTGGGATAAGCACAGAGGATCCTTAGCTGTGAGGGAGTGAGAGGTAAAGCCTGGGATAAGCACAGAGGATCCTTAGCTGTGGGGGAGTGAGAGGTAAAGCCTGGGATAAGCACAGAGGATCCTTAGCTGTGAGGGAGTGAGAGGTAAAGCCTGGGATAAGCACAGAGGATCCTTAGCTGTGGGGGAGTGAGAGGTAAAGCCTGGGATAAGCACAGAGGATCCTTAGCTGTGAGGGAGTGAGAGGTAAAGCCCGGGATAATCACAGAGGATCCTTAGCTGTGGGGGATTGAGAGGTAAAGCCTCGGATAAGCACAGAGGATCCTTAGCTGTGAGGGAGTGAGAGGTAAAGCCGGGATAAGCACAGAGGATCCTTAGCTGTGAGGGAGTGAGAGGTAAAGCCTGGGATAAGCACAGAGGATCCTTAGCTGTGAGGGAGTGAGGGGTAAAGCCCGGGATAAGCACAGAGGATCCTTAGCTGTGGGGGCGTGAGGGGTAAAGCCTGGGATAAGCACAGAGGATCCTTAGCTGTGAGGGAGTGAGGGGTAAAGCCTGGGATAAGCACAGAGGATCCTTAGCTGTGAGGGAGTGAGGGGTAAAGCCTGGGATAAGCACAGAGGATCCTTAGCTGTGAGGGAGTGAGAGGTAAAGCCTGGGATAAGCACAGAGGATCCTTAGCTGTGAGGGAGTGAGGGGTAAAGCCTGGGATAAGCACAGAGGATCCTTAGCTGTGAGGGAGTGAGGGGTAAAGCCTGGGATAAGCACAGAGGATCCTTAGCTGTGGGGGCGTGAGGGGTAAAGCCTGGGATAAGCACAGAGGATCCTTAGCTGTGAGGGAGTGAGGGGTAAAGCCTGGGATAAGCACAGAGGATCCTTAGCTGTGAGGGAGTGAGAGGTAAAGCCTGGGATAAGCACAGAGGATCCTTAGCTGTGAGGGAGTGAGGGGTAAAGCCTGGGATAAGCACAGAGGATCCTTAGCTGTGAGGGAGTGAGGGGTAAAGCCTGGGATAAGCACAGAGGATCCTTAGCTGTGGGGGAGTGAGGGGTAAAGCCTGGGATAAGCACAGAGGATCCTTAGCTGTGGGGGAGTGAGAGGGTAAAGCCTGGGATAAGCACAGAGGATCCTTACCTGTGGGGGAGTGAGAGGTAAAACCTGGGATAAGCACAGAGGATCCTTAGCTGTGGGGGAGTGAGAGGTAAAGCCTGGGATAAGCACAGAGGATCCTTAGCTGTGAGGGAGTGAGAGGTAAAGCCTGGGATAAGCACAGAGGATCGTTAGCTGTGAGGGAGTGAGGGGTAAAGCCTGGGATAAGCACAGAGGATCCTTAGCTGTGAGGGAGTGAGAGGTAAAGCCTGGGATAAGCACAGAGGATCCTTAGCTGTGAGGGAGTGAGGGGTAAAGCCTGGGATAAGCACAGAGGATCCTTAGCTGTGGGGGAGTGAGGGGTAAAGCCTGGGATAAGCACAGAGGATCCTTAGCTGTGGGGGAGTGAGGGGTAAATCCTGGGATAAGCACAGAGGATCCTTAGCTGTGGGGGAGTGAGGGGTAAAGCCTGGGATAAGCACAGAGGATCCTTAGCTGTGGGGGAGTGAGAGGTAAAGCCTGGGATAAGCACAGAGGATCCTTAGCTGTGGGGGAGTGAGGGGTAAAGCCTGGGATAAGCACAGAGGATCCTTAGCTGTGGGGGAGTGAGGGGTAAAGCCTGGGATAAGCACAGAGGATCCTTAGCTGTGGGGGAGTGAGGGGTAAATCCTGGGATAAGCACAGAGGATCCTTAGCTGTGGGGGAGTGAGGGGTAAAGCCTGGGATAAGCACAGAGGATCCTTAGCTGTGAGGGAGTGAGAGGTAAAGCCTGGGATAAGCACAGAGGATCCTTAGCTGTGGGGGAGTGAGAGGTAAAGCCTGGGATAAGCACAGAGGATCCTTAGCTGGGGGGGAGTGAGAGGTAAAGCCTGGGATAAGCACAGAGGATCCTTAGCTGTGAGGGAGTGAGGGGTAAAGCCTGGGATAAGCACAGAGGATCCTTAGCTGTGGGGGAGTGAGGGGTAAAGCCTGGGATAAGCACAGAGGATCCTTAGCTGTGAGGTAGTGAGAGGTAAAGCCTGGGATAAGCACAGAGGATCCTTAGCTGTGGGGGAGTGAGAGGTAAAGCCTGGGATAAGCACAGAGGATCCTTAGCTGTGGGGGAGTGAGAGGTAAAGCCAGGGATAAGCACAGAGGATCCTTATCTGTGAGGGAGTGAGGGGTAAATCCTGGGATAAGCACAGAGGATCCTTATCTGTGAGGGAGTGAGGGGTAAATCCTGGGATAAACACAGAGGATCCTTAGGTGTGAGGGAGTGAGAGGTAAAGCCTGGGATAAGCACAGAGGATCCTTAGGTGTGAGGGAGTGAGGGGTAAATCCTGGGATAAGCACAGAGGATCCTTATCTGTGAGGGAGTGAGGGGTAAATCCTGGGATAAACACAGAGGATCCTTAGGTGTGAGGGAGTGAGAGGTAAAGCCTGGGATAAGCACAGAGGATCCTTAGGTGTGAGGGAGTGAGGGGTAAAGCCTGGGATAAACACAGAGGATCCTTAGGTGTGAGGGAGTGAGAGGTAAATCCTGGGATAAACACAGAGGATCCTTAGGTGTGAGGGAGTGAGGGGTAAAGCCCGGGATAAGCACGGAGGATCCTTAGCTGTGAGGGAGTGAGAGGTAAAGCCTGGGATAAGCACAGAGGATCCTTAGCTGTGAGGGAGTGAGAGGTAAAGCCCGGGATAAGCACAGAGGATCCTTAGCTGTGAGGGAGTGAGAGGTAAAGCCTGGGATAAGCACAGAGGATCCTTAGCTGGGGGGGAGGGAGGTAAAGCCTGGGATAAGCACAGAGGATCCTTAGCTGTGAGGGAGTGAGAGGTAAAGCCTGGGATAAGCACAGAGGATCCTTAGCTGTGAGGGAGTGAGAGGGTAAAGCCTGGGATAAGCACAGAGGATCCTTAGCTGGGGGGGAGTGAGGGGTAAAGCCTGGGATAAGCACAGAGGATCCTTAGCTGGGGGGGAGTGGGTGGGATAGATCTGCATACACACGATTCAGCTCTGTCTGTTTGTTGGCTGGAGGTTTATGAAAGTAGAGTGGTTTTATTCATGTCATGTACAAAGGAGAGAGAGAGGTATAAGGAATATCTGCTCCAGCTCCTCATAAGAATAAAATCGTTCTTTCTGCATCACTGCAGCTTCTCTTATTTGTGCCCTTTGTGCTTGCCCCTTGCTGCACCAGGTCAGTTGCTGTTATGCTCAGATTGAAACTCTTTTAAATCTTAAACTCTGCCTCTCCCTGCCCTTAGCCTTGGTGATGTTGACCATTTTCTATTGTAAACACATTTCTGGCTTCTTTCCTGAGCTCCTGCAGAGATCATCAGATAGTGAGCGGGAGTAGCCATGGTAAGAGCAGCCTCTCTGACTGATGGGAGCACACAGGGAGGACACAGCCTTGTTGAGAAAGATCAAGTTTTTATTTCCTAGAGAGGTAGCTTAGGGTAATCTGTGAGGCTAAGTGAGAGGAGGAGCTATGAAGGCAGCAGTGGCCCAGCGTCAGCCCTTCCCTCGCATGATTCAGCTGTGTGCGTTCCCGTCCGCTCCTTCCGGGCCTTGGCACTAGGACTGAAGGAATTCTTCAATCTGCTCATTCTGTTGCACGAAACCAGCGTAGACCAGGAAGCGAAGCACCGAGACCGTGAACCGCATGGAGAGCAGCTCTAACCTGCAAGACAAGGGGAAGACGACAGACATTTATTTCATGTGCAGTGTGTGTGTGTAGAAAACAGGAAGATTTCTGCCTAAGAAACTGGTTCAAATTTGTGAAATGTAAAGAAATTAAATCCAAGATATCTGCTTATAGTGGATTAAATAGTAATCTAAAAGCATAATTTAAGTATAGCATACCCAGCCCAATATAAATACAATAAATACATCCTGCACTAACGTTTGCTCATTTTATTCCTCTCATTATTTTACAGACCTCTATCATATCTTCTGCAGGCTGAACAGCCCTAACCTATACAAACATAGAGACATAGAAATGACGGCAGAAGAAGACCAAATGCCATCCAGTCTTCCCAGCAAGCTTTCACACTTATTTTTTTTTCTCTCATACTTATCTGTTACTCTTGGCCCTTATTATTAATCACTTTTTTGTTCTGGTTACCTTCCACCCCCAGCATTAATGTAGAGAGCAGTTCTGGAGCTGTATCTAAGTGAAATATCTAGCTTAATTGGTTAGGAGTGGTAACTGCCGTAATAAGAAAGCTACTCCCATGCTTATTTGTTTACCCAGCTTGTGCCATTCAGTCCTTGTTGGTTGTTATCTGAATATAAATCCTCTTTTCTTTATTCCCCCCTCCCATTGAAGCAGTGAGTTGCGCTGGATATGTATTCCAAGTGAAGTAACAGGCTTAATTGGTTAGGGGTAGTAACTGCCGTAACAAGCAAGCTACACCCATAATTATTTGTTTCCCCAGACTATGTAATTCAGTCCTTGTTGGTTGATGCCTGAATATAAATCCTCTTTTCCTCTTTCCCCCCTGCCGTTGAAGCAGAGAGCTATGCTGAATATGCATTGAAAGCGAAGTATCAGACTTATTTGGTTTGGGGTAGTAACTGCCGCAACAAGCAAGCTACTCCCCGCTTTTTTGTGAATGCAAATCCTGCTATAGTTACACAATGTTAGGTTCCATATTAGGTGCTACAACCCAAGAAAGAGACCTAGGCATCATAGTGGATAACACATTGAAATCGTCAGTCCAGTAGCTATGGCAGTCAAAAAAGCTAACAGAATGTTGGGAATTATTAGAAAGGGAATGGTGAATAAAACGGAAAATGTCATAATGCCTCTGTATCGCTCCATGGTGAGACCGCACCTTGAATACTGTGTACAATTCTGGTCGCCGCATCTCAAAAAAGATATAATTGCGATGGAGAAGGTACAGAGAAGGGCTACCAAAATGATAAGGGGAATGGAACAGCTCCTCTATGAAGGAAGACTAAAGAGGTTAGGACTTTTCAGCTTGGAGAAGAGATGGCTGAGGGGGGATATGAGAGAGGTGTTTAAAATCATGAGAGATCTAGAACGGGTAGATGTGAATCGGTTATTTACTCTTTCAGATAATAGAAAGACTAGGGGGCACTCCATGAAGTTAGCATGTGGCACATTTAAAACTAATCGGAGAAAGTTCTTTTTTTACTCAACGCGCAATTAAACTCTGGAATTTGTTGCCAGAGGATGTGGTTAGTGCAGTTAATTTAGCTGTGTTTAAAAAAGGATTGGATAAGTTCTTGGAGGAGAAGTCCATTACCTGCTATTAATTAAATTGACTTAGAAAATAGCTACTGCTATTACTAGCAACGGTAACATGGAATACACTTAGTTTTTGGGTACTTGCCAGGTTCTTATGGCCTGGATTGGCCACTGTTAGAAACAGGATGCTGGGCTTGATGGACCCTTGGTCTAACCCAGTATGGCATGTTCTTATGTTCTTTTTTTCCACATTTCCTCTTGCTGTTGAAGCATACAGCAATGTTGGAGTTGCATTAACAGTGAGTATGTTTATTGATAAAATGAGGAAAATAGTTAGAAAAAACTGAAAGGTGCAGCTGCAAAGGTTAAAAGTGTTCAACAGACTTGGACATTGTTTAAAAATACAATCCTAGAGGCGCAGTCCATATGTATTCCATACATTAAGAAAGTTGGAAGGAAGGCAAAACGATTACCGTCATGATTAAAAGGTGAGGTGAAAGAAGCTATTTTAGCCAAAAAAAATTCTTCAAAAATTGGAAGAAGGATCCATCTGAAGAAAATAGGATAAAACATAAGCATTGTCAAGTTAAGTGTAAAACATTGATAAGACAGGCGGAGAGAGAATTTGAAATTAAGTTGGCCATAGAAGCAAAAACTCATAATAAACACTTTTAAAAATATATCCAAAGCAAGAAACCTGTGAGGGAGTCGGTTGGTCCATTAGATGACCGAGGGGTTAAAGGGGCTCTTGGGGAAGATAAGGCCATTACAGAAAGACTAAATGAATTCTTTGCTTCCGTGTTTACTAATGAGGATGTTGGGGAGATACCAGTTCCGGAGATGGTTTTCAGGGGTGATGAGTCAGATGAACTAAACGAAATCACTGTGAACCTGGAAGATGTAGTAGGCCAGATTGACAAACTAAAGAGTAGCAAATCACCTGGACCGGATGGTATGCATCCTAGGGTACTGAAGGAACTCAAAAATGAAGTTTCTGATCTATTAGTTATAATTTGTAACCTATCATTAAAATCATCCATTGTACCTGAAGACTGGAGGGTGGCCAATGTAACCCCAATATTTAAAAAAGGCTCCAGGGGCGATCCGGGTAACTATAGACCAGTGGACCTAACTTCAGTGCCGGGAAAAATAGTGGAAACTATTCTGAAGATCAAAATCGTAGAGCATATAGAAAGACATGGTTTAATGGAACACAGTCAACATGGATTTACCCAAGGGAAGTCTTGCCTCACAAATCTGCTTCAGTTTTTTGAAGGGGTTAATAAACATATGGATAAAGGTGAATCGGTAGATGTAGTTATTATTAAAGCTCTGTTGTAAAAGCTGGGAGTTAGCAATCTGTTATTAGAGCTCTGTTGTTAAAGTTGAGAGTAGCAGTCTGTTATTAACGGAGTTGCTGGATATTATTTAGAATAGTTGTAGGTGGATCCTTGGACCAGTGGCAGGTGACCACGCCCACGGGGGAGATCCCGAGAGGGACCACTGGTCAGGCTTAGTCTTGGAGACAGACACACACGTTCTTTTATTAGACAATCCCGTAGTTTTTCTCTGCTGGAGAAAATCTTCTAGAGAAGAACAAACAGGGATGTAAGGCTTTTGAGTCTCCTGTTTGGCTCAACACAGCCCCTACACCCTCATCTGAAGCATCGACTTTTACAATAAAGGGCTTGTTGGGGTCTGGATGCCGTAAGCACGGTTCCATGGAGAACGCAGTCTTTAATTTCTCGAATGCGGAAAATAGCCTCTGCTGACCAATTTGAGATGCTGGTCATCGCAGTCAAGGGTAAAGTTAAAGAAGAATAGTCCTTTATGAAGCTTCGGTAGTTGTTGGTGAACCCCAGGAATCTCCTTAAAGCCAGGTTGGTAGGTTGGGATCAATTCTTGATACTTTCAAGTTTGTGAGGGTCCATTTGGAAGCCCTTCTTTGACACTATGTAGCCTAGAAAAGGCACTGAGCCTTTGTGAAATTCACACTTAGCGAGTTCGGTGTACAGCCGATGTTCATAGAGATGGTGAAGTACTTGCTTGACATCTGCAATGTGGGTGTCCAAATCCTGGGAGAAGATTAAAATGTTTTCCAGGTATACCACAACGTTCTTGTACAGCAGGCTGACCACAGTACATGCAAAGGCCGTGCTTCTTCCGAAATCTTCTCTCTTTAGAAGTCTAATGTCCATGACCAAGTTGCATCGGTTCATCTTTATCAGCAGCAGAAATTACTGGAACCTTTCGAGGTGCAGGTACAGAGCTAGCCTGAGTCAACCCAGATAACATCTTAGGCCAGAGTTCCTTCACCTTGTCCCGGAGCCAGTGATCAATCTGAGTGGCCAAGGCTACTAATTCGTCCAGCGAGTCAGGTGTTTCACGAGCAGCCAGCTCATCTTTAAAACGGGTATCCAGGCCTCTGCAAAAGAGAGTCTTAAGACATTTCGGGTCCCAGCAAAGTTCTGCCGCATGAGTTTTAAACTCTATGGCAAATTCAGCTAATGATTTGTTGCCTTGCTTCAATTTCACCAAATCAAAATCGGCTACAGAAGTTCGAGCAGGGTTATTGAAAACGGATTTAAATAAGTCCATAAATCCTTCTATGTCCTGCAAAATAGGGTCCTTATGTTCCCACAAAATAGATGCTCAAGACAAGGCCCTATCATCCAAGTAGGAAAGGATGTAGGTAGTCTTGGAGAAAGCAGTAGGAAATAAAGATGGTTGTAAGGTAAAGTGCATGCAGCACTGGTTTAAAAAGCCCCGGGTCTTCTGTATTTCTCTGGCGAAGCAGATCGGAGCCGCCAGTGGTACAGCAGTCTTTAAAGTTACCTCCTGTAACTGACCTTCATGGTTAGAAGCAGTGCTTTGAACCTTCTGTGTTTGTAGCTGATGAAAAGCTGAAGTAAGTTTTTCCAAGGCGTCCTGTTGTTCCGCAATGCGCTGGGCCAGGCCCGGTATAGCCTGTAAAGCATTGAGTTGTGCTGGATCCATGAAGTTAGCCGGAACCCTGGAGACAAGTTGGATCCTTGGAGTTAGCAATCTGTTATTAAAGTTCTGTTGTAAAAGCTGGGAGATAGCAATCTATTATTAGAGCTCTGTTGTTAAAGCCGAGAGTGGCAGTCTGTTATTAACGGAATAGCTGGATATAGCAATCTATTATTATTTAGAATAGTTGTGGGTGGATCCTTGGACCAGTGGCAGGTGACCATGCCCACGCCCAGGCCCAGGCCAGCCCAGGCTTAGTATAGGAGACAGACACACACTAGTTCTTTTATTAGACAATATATTAAACCACCAGAGGTGACAGTAGTGAGCTGGAAGCGCCCGGCTGGGCTGTAGTCCCTCAGGTATTGGAACAGTGATCCCAAGGTGGCTGAGCTGTAGAGAAACTAAGAAAGTGAGTAGATAGGATATGTAGAGTTCTGGAACAAGTCCTTGATGATAACACTCACGCCATAGTCTCTTGAGGCAGCCCAAGAGTTGGAATGCAGTAGGCCCTCGAGGAGCGAGTACCTGATTCCAGGGAAAACTCTGAGAGATAGATGGAAACTCACTAATGTTATAAGCATTGATGACTTCTTAGCAGAAGTGGTATTCAGTAGCAGGTCTGGGACGTGGGCCCTCGAAGAGCGAGTACCGGTTCCGGATTGCGACCTGAAAAGAAAGAGAGAGCGAGGCCCCCGAGGAGCAGGTACCTCTAGTGAAGTCCGAGGAGGCAGAGTAGCTAGGGTTGCGGAGAGCGAATCCCATCTGCAGCGATCTGGAGGAAGCTAGGTAAACCAATCCCTTGCTAACTCGTCTTGTTAGTGAAAACTGAGACCTTAAATATCTGGAGCTGATGACGTCATCTCAGGGGGTCGCCCCTGAGGTTCACGCCAACGCCGGTACATCAGTCGGGCCGCGTGCGCCCTTAGGCATCTGGTCAACATGGCGGCTTGCAGCGTCGAGCCAGTTCGGGAGCGCCGGAGGAAGTCGGCCTGGAGACGCCACAGCAGCTAGCCTTCCATCAACCCCGGAGGGAGTCGCCAACGAGGTAAAGTGGGCAGAGCAGAGACGTTGGACAGCGACGGACAAAACAGTAGTGTATTTGGATTTTCAGAAGGCATTTGACAAAGTCCCTCATGAGAGGCTTCTACGAAAACTAAAAAGTCATGGGATAGGAGGTGATGTCCATTCGTGGATTACAAGCTGGTTAAAAGACAGGAAACAGAGAGTAGGATTAAATGGTCAATTTTCTCAGTGGAAAAGGGTAAACAGTGGAGTGCCTCAGGGATCTGTACTTGGACCGGTGCTTTTCAATATATATATAAATGATCTGGAAAGGAATACAACGAGTGAGGTTATCAAATTTGCAGATGATACAAAATTATTCAGAGTAGTTAAATCACATGCAGACTGTGATACATTACAGGAGGACCTTGCAAGACTGGAAGATTGCGCATCCAAATGGCAGATGAAATTTAATATGGGCAAGTGCAAGGTGATGCATATAGGGAAAAATAACCCTTGCTGTAGTTACACAATGTTAGGTTCCATATTAGGAGCTACCACCCAGGAAAGAGATCTAGGCATCATAGTGGATAATACTTTAAAATTGTTGGCTCAGTGTGCAGCAGTCAAAAAAGCAAACAGAATGTTAGGAATTATTAGGAAGAGAATGCTTAATAAAACGGAAAATGTCAGACCAAGGGTCCATCAAGCCCAGCATCCTGTTTCCAACAGTGGCCAAACCAGGTCCATTTCTTTTCTAGTAATTCCTAACATTCTGTTTGCTTTTTGCTGGCTGCTGCACACTGAGCCGAGCATTTCAAATTATCCAAACCAACCCCTAATAGAGTGGGACTCTCCCAGACCTGACCTCAAGTCACCTGAGCCAAACGCTACCTCATCTGGTCCTGGATATCCAGACGATAGTGCTTTGTAAAGGAATGAAAGGAGGCCCATGTAGCAGGTCTACAAATCTCATCTGGGGAAATGAAATGAAGTTCAGTCCATGACAAAACTTGAGCTCTGGATAATTGATCCCTAAATCCTATGCAAGCTGAACCTATCGCCTCCTTAATTTATCTCGCATGGAAGCTGCTGAACACGAAAAGATAAACCAACATCAGAAAATCATTGGTCAACTTCAGATATCTACGCAAAATCCTGTACATGCTCAAACGATGCAATTGATGATAATGTGCTGGACAAGACTCCCTCTGACATGAAAGAACTACAGACTGGTTAAGGTGGAACTGCGAGACCGCCCTGGGAAGAAAGGAAGGAACCATATGGATCACCACCACCTCATTAAGAATTTCAAAACAGCTCTCTGCAGGATAAAGCCTGTAGCTCAGAATTCCTTCTAGCCAAATTATTGGCTACCAGAAAAACTGTCTGCAAAGTAAGGTTCTTACATCAAGCTTTCCTAAATGGCTCAAAGGGCATCCCACTTAAGGAATTTAGAATCAAATTTAGATTTCATGAAGGTTCTAACTCTCTTCTAGGAGACCAAATATGCTTAGCACCCTTAAGGAAACGTGACAGATTTGGGTGAGAAGCCAATAGCCTACCCATAAGCAGCCTTCCTCACCATGAACTCTTGACCTGTACACCAGGCTTCAAACATCCTCTGAATAACTCTTCTTAATCAGATGTGCCTTTTCAAGGGCCATACCACAAGACAAAATAGAGCTGGATCACCATGTACCTATGGGCCCTGACACAACAAGCCCCTGTCCTAAGGTAACACCTAGAGCTCTCCATCCAACAGTCCTACCAGATCTGCATGCCAAGGGTGTCTGGGCCCATTGGGAACCACTAAAAACATTCAGCCTCAATGCCTCTCTATCTTCTTTCATGCTGCCTGACAAGGGACATGGAATAAGCACATACAGGATCCTCTGAAGTGGCCATTCTTGAATCAGGGCATCGATTTCATTCTTTCTTCTGATAAAACAATCTAGTATTGCTGCTGGTAGCCATCAAGCCCATCTCTGGTCCTCCCCTCCAATCTATCTAGGAGAATGCCACTTTCAACAGAGAGCACTGTCCTGGATCCCAGAGTATTCTGGCTCAGAAATTCCACCTGAACGTTGCTATTTCTGCCATGTTGGCTGCCAAGAGCATTCTTAGATGTTTTTCCATCCACTATTGCGAAAGGTGCCGGGGGATCCACATGTATTAGTGGAGTCTTGGCTCCCAGCACCAGTGCCAGTGGGGAACGCTTCGGTGTCCCGGGTCAAGAGGGTGATGGGGCCCCTCTTCTTCCCGGGACTTCCTGGCCGGTGGTTCTGTCAATGCTGATGTCGATGGCTTGTCAGTGGCAGCATCGGAAGAAGGGTCACGTCGATGGCAGTGGCGGTGTTTCTCCCAATGCTCGGTCCAGTCCTTCTTAGTCACCGAGGAGGAAGATGTCGATGCCTTCAAACATGAAGAGGCTGGTGAAAGATGGTCACCGGTGTCTCGATGGCGCTGAGACTTTGATGGCGACTGAGTCATTGAAGAGGAAAGTTTTCAACTCTGTGTAGCCTTGACTGGAGTAGACTGAGACACTCTCTTAAAAAGGTGTTCCATCTTTTCCAAGCGGGCCCTGCGGCCTCTTGGTGCCATCTGGGCACAGCTAGTGCACAGTTGGACGTCGTGAGTGGGCCTTAAGCACAAGACACATACTTCGTGAGGGTCCATAATGGACATGGTCCTCGGGTACTCGGGGCACTTTCGGAACCCGGTCGCCATTTTTTTTTTTAATAAGAAAGGCGGTGCACGGTCGGTGGCCATCGAGCACCGAAGAAAGCACCACTGGGAACCAGCTGCAAAGGACGAATTAAACTTACCGCGTCAACGGAGGTCGGCGGTCAATGGGGGACCCCGGGATGGGGGAAAATGTGGAGATTTTTTAAATACGTTTCCATGAGGAAAAAGTTGTGAGGAATGCTCACAGAGCTCCAGAAATTCGTGAGGCTACTGCTGCGTGGAAAAAAAGAGACTGAAGGGGGACCCCTGCTGGATGCTGGGCATGCTCAGTGTGCCAGTCAAAGTTCTAGAAACTTTGACAAAAGTGTTCCGTGATTAGGCTCCATCCTGATGATGTCACCCATATGTGAGGACTAACATCCTGCTTGTCCTAGGAGCATATCATAATTTTGTATCGCTCCATGGTGAGGCCACACTTGGGAGTACTGAGTTTAATTTTGCTTGCTGCATCTCAAAAAAGAGAGTTATATTGGAAAAGGTACAGAGAAGGACAACCAAAATGAAACGAGAATGGAACAGCTCTCCTACAATGAAAGGCTAAAGAGTTTGGGGCTATTCAGCTTGGAGAAAAGATAACTGAGGAGACATATGATAGAGCTCTATAAAATCAGGAGTGGAATAGAACGTGTAAATGTAAATTGGTTATTTACTCTTTTAAAAAAAATATAAAGACTAGGGGGCACTCCATGAAGTTCGTAAGTAGCACATTCAAAACAAATTGGAGAAAATTCTTTTTCAGTTGATGCACAATTAAGCTCTCAAATTCATTGCCGGAGGATGTGGTTAAGGCAGTTATCACAACTGGATTTAGAAATGGTTTGGACAAGATCGTGGAAAAGAAGTCCATAAACTATCAATAACCAAGTAGACTTGGGAAATAGCCATTACTTGTCACTGTGTGATAGCAGCATGGAATCTCTCTACCCCTTGGGATGCTGCCAAGTACCTGTGGCCTGGATTGTTCATTGTTGGAAAAAGGATACTGGGCTTGATGGACCCTCAGTCTGACACAATATGCTACCGTTAAGAGAAACATGGGGGTAGTCTACATGGTGCAGCAGATACTACCATCAGATGCTTGCTGGCCAGACTGGATAGACCATTTGGTCCTTTACTGCCATATTACTATGTTAGATCTGGTGTTCTATCAGGAGATGGGTTTCCAAAATTAGTCACCTACAAGTTATTGATTTATTGTTGTGAGATCATGCATGGATTGTTTTTCAGTTTGACGATGACAGTAAACCAGGGTTTCGGAACGTGACCCCATTTTAGCTCTTGAAAATTCACATGACCCTAGAGGACCACCAAAATAAATTAGCAGAGGTGCAGTTCCCCTCAACAATCACTCCATTTTCACCTTCCCTGCATTCTAGCTGATCTCTTCGCACAACCGCCACCCCCTCCTCCTAGTCAAGTCTTACACCCCCATCTCCTCTCACCTCCAATCCATTTTTATAACCCCAACAGATCTTCCTTTTCTCTCACATCCCAGCCTCCCCTCCAACCTTTCGCTCACATCCCATGCAGTTGACCCCCACTCATGCCCAGCTCCTCTATTACACTACCCAGTTGAATTGTTTTCCAGTTTTGTTTTAAATTATATGTATGCAATTAATGCTTGGTTATTCACTAATGACTTGGCACTTAATGCTTTTATGGCAAAAGTCCACTGCAGGGAGTTTTATTTACTGGAGGTAGTTCCCTATCCCCAGAGGACTCACAGTCTTAGTTTGCACCTGAGGCAATAGAGCCCAAGCCATTAGACTTCTCCTCCATAGATTATGTGCAGGCACAAATCCAGATAAAGACCGAGGCAATAAATCTGGCTATTGGGATGGATTCTGGGTTGATTTTTAGGCCTCATATAAAGCAAATGGTAAAGAGTTCCTTTTATAAGCTCAGGCTATTAAAAAGGAGACTGACTAAGGATTGGTTTAGAACTGTTTTACAATCAATACTGTTTGGACAGTTGGACTATTATAATAGTCTGTATATTGGGTTGCCTAAAACTCAGATGAGAGCCCTGCAATGAATACAGCATGCTGCAGCAAGATTAATTTCAGGTGTAGATAGCAGTGGTCACGATACAATTTAAGATCTTAGTGATACATAGATACATAGAAATGACGGCAGAAAAAGACCAATCGGCCCATCCAGTCTGCCCAGCAAGCTCCCACACTTATCTGTTTCACCGACCACCAAGTTCAGACCCTTGTTGGTAACTGTTTGATTCAAATTTCCTGCCACCCCCTGCCATTGATGCAGAGAGTAATGTTGGAGTTGCATCAAAGGTGAACATAAGACTTAATGGTTAAGGGTAGTAACTGCCGCATCATGGAAGTTACCCCGATGCTTGTTTACCCAGACTGCACAGATCAATGCCTTGCTGGTTGTTGTCTGAATGTAAATCCTCTTTTCCATATTTCACCCTTCCGTTGAAGCAGAGAGCAATGCTGTATATGCATTCAAAGTGAAGTATCAGGTTTAATTGGTTTAGGGTAGTAACCGCCACAATAAGCAAGCTACCCCCACGCTTATTTGTTTACCCAGATTGTGAAGTTCAGTCCTTGCTGGTTGTTGTCTGAATGCAAATCCTCTTTTCCACATTTCTCCTTGCCGTTGAAGCAGAGAGCAACGCTGTATATGCATTCAAAGTGAAGTATCAGGCTTAATTGGTTTAGGGTAGTAACCACCACAATAAGCAAGCTACCCCCACGCTTATTTGTTTACCCAGATTGTGAAGTTCAGTCCTTGTTGGTTGTTGTCTGAATGCAAATCCTCTTTTCCACATTTCTCCTTGCCGTTGAAGCAGAGAGCAATGTTGGAGTTGCATTAACCATGTGAAGGCTTATTGAGTAAGGGTAGTAATCACCAGGTAGTAGCCACCATTCCAGCAAGCCACTCCCATGGCTCTTCTCTTCATTCCCATCCTCTAGCTTTTATGGATCCACAGTGTTTATCCCATGCCCCTTTGAAATCCTTCACAGTTTTAGTCTTAACCACTTCCTCCGGAAGGGCATTCCAGGCATCCATCACCCTCTCCGTGAAGAAATACTTCCTGACATTGATTCTGAGTCTTCCTACCTGGAGTTTCAAATCGTGACCTTTTCCAACGGAAAAGGTTTGTTGTTGACCATGGATCATTAAAACCTTTCAAGTATCTGAAAGTCTGTATCATATCACCCCTGCTCCTCCTCTCCTCCAGAGTATACATATTTAGGTTCTTCAATCTCTTCTCATAAGTCATTTTATGAAGACCATACACCTTTTTGGTCGCCCTTCTCTGGACTGCCTCCATCTTGTCTCTGTCCCTTCGGAGATACGGTCTCCAGAACTGAACACAGTACTCCAGGTGAGGCCTCACCAAGGACCTGTACAAGGGGATAATCACTTCCCTTTTCTTACTCAATATTCCTCTCTCTATACAGCCCAGCATTCTTCTGGCTTTAGCTATCGCCTTGTCACATTGTTTCGCCGACTTCAGATCGTTAGACACTATCACCCCAAGGTCTCTCTCCTGCTCCGTGCACACCAGCCCCCTTCATCCCCCACTGAATACAGTTCTTTCGGATTTCCACATCCCATATGCATGACTCTGTACTTCTTGGCATTGAATCTCAGCTGCCATATATTCGACCAGTCTTCCAGCTTCCTTAAATCCCGTCTCATTCTCTCCACTCCTTCCGGCGTGTCCACTCTGTTGCAGATCTTAGTATCATCTGCAAACAGACAAACCTTACCTTCTATCTCGTCTGCTATGTCGCTCACAAAGATATTGAACAGGACCGGTCCCAACACTGATCCTTGCAGCACTCCGCTTAACACCGCTCTCTCTTCAGAGAGAGTTCCATTTACCATCACACATTGTCTTCTGTCCGTCAACCAGTTTGCAATCCAGGTCACCACCTCGGCACTCACTCCTAAGCTTCTCATTTTATTCACCAGTCTCCTGTGCGGGACCATATCAAAAGCTTTGCTGAACTCCTGCTTGTGTGGCCTCTCGGGAGGAAAGCTCTGATGAAGACAGGCTGCAGGCTATCACAGTCCAGATCCCATGTGAGGAAGGGTAGTACAAAAATCTCCTCACTAGCATTAAAAGGGAAACTATTTCAAACTTCAACCAAAAAGTTTTCCTTTAAGGCGGTGATGGCAAACTCCAGTCCTTGACTGCCACAAACAGGACAGGTTTTCACGATATCTACAACGAATACGCATGAGAAACATTTACATGCAGTGCCTCCATTGTATGCAAATCTATCTCATGCATATTCATTGCGAATATCCTGAAAACCTGGGCTGTTTTGTGGCACTCAAGGTCTGAAGTTCACCATCACTGCTCTAAGGTAAGGAGTCATTCAGGCCCCTTCGCTGACGGGGAGGAGCACCCAGATCTAATCACCCCTAACCCAGGGATTAGGGCTTGTCTCTCTCCAAAATGGGCCAGGGTCTCACCCCACAAACACCAGAACAAAATCCTTATAATTCTAACAAAAGTCTCTTCCCCAAGCAGGGGGAAGATCTTCAAGGGCAGGGATGCACTTCAAGGTATCTCCTCTTTCATAAAATGCCCTAACTAAAACCAGCTCTTCACTCGTCAAAATGTAAACCAAAAGCCCACACTGGCTCCCAGCCTAGACACCTTTTCTGGGCAGGGATCAAACCACCACAGCAATCCTCGAGGGGAGGTGCTGTAGGAAATGGTTTCTCCCTCCTTGCTGTTAACCCCAGGGCAGGGATCTAGGGTCATGTGGTGGAGACCTAGGGGCTTCCTTACTCGTATATAGCTCCCACATTGTACATGGCCTTCCTGGCAGAGATCTGGAGAAAGGAAGACATTAAGAGGTTTAGGAAACAAGTAAATGCATTGGTTTTTAGGGAAGCATAACAGGTGTTAAGGGCAGTAACTGCTGCTCCGTGCAGGTTACCCCCATGTTTCTGTTAAGGGCAGTAACTGCCGCTCCGTGCAGGTTACCCCATGTTTCTGTTAAGGGCAGTAACTGCCACTCCACGCAGGTTACCCCATGTTTCTGTTAAGGGCAGTAACTGCCGCTCCGTGCAGGTTACCCCCATGTTTCTGTTAAGGGTAGTAACTGCCGCTCCACGCAGGTTACCCCATGTTTCTGTTAAGGGCAGTAACTGCCGCTCCGTGCAGGTTACCCCATGTTTCTGTTAAGGATAGTAACTGCCGCTCCGTGCAGGTTACCCCCATGTTTCTGTTAAGGGCAGTAACTGCTCCTCTGTGCAGGTTACCTCCATGTTTCTGTTAAGGGCAGTGACTGCCGCTCCGTGCAGGTTACCCCCATGTTTCTTTTAAGGGCAGTAACTGCCGCTCCGTGCAGGTTACCCCCATGTTTCTGTTAAGGGCAGTAACTGCCGCTCCGTGCAGGTTACCCCATGTTTCTGTTAAGGGCAGTAACTGCCACTCCACGCAGGTCACCCCCATGTTTCTGTTAAGGGCAGTAACTGCCGCTCCATGCAGGTTACCCCATGTTTCTGTTAAGGGCAGTAACTGCCGCTCCGTGCAGGTTACCCCCATGTTTCTGTTAAGGGCAGTAACTGCCGCTCCATGCAGGTTACACCCATGTTTCTGTTAAGGGCAGTAACTGCCGCTCCATGCAGGTTACACCCATGTTTCTGTTAAGGGCAGTAACTGCCGCTCCATGCAGGTTACCCCCATGTTTCTGTTAAGGGCAGTAACTGCCGCTCCATGCAGGTTACCTCCATGTTTCTGTTAAGGGTAGTATCTGCCGCACCGTGCAGGTTACCCCCATGTTTCTGTTAAGGGCAGTAACTGCCGCTCCGTGCAGGTTACCCCCATGTTTCTGTTAAGGGCAGTAACTGCCGCTCCGTGCAGGTTACCCCCATGTTTCTGTTAAGGGCAGTAACTGCCGCTCCATGCAGGTTACCTCCATGTTTCTGTTAAGGGTAGTAACTGCCGCTCCGTGCAGGTTATCCCCATGTTTCTGTTAAGGGTAGTAACTGCCGCTCCGTGCAGGTTACCCCCATGTTTCTTTTAAGGGCAGTAACTGCCGCTCCGTGCAGGTTACCCCCATGTTTCTGTTAAGGGCAGTAACTGCCGCTCCGTGCAGGTTACCCCCATGTTTCTGTTAAGGGCAGTAACTGCCGCTCCGTGCAGGTTACCCCATGTTTCTGTTAAGGGCAGTAACTGCCACTCCACGCAGGTCACCCCCATGTTTCTGTTAAGGGCAGTAACTGCCGCTCCATGCAGGTTACCCCATGTTTCTGTTAAGGGCAGTAACTGCCGCTCCGTGCAGGTTACCCCCATGTTTCTGTTAAGGGCAGTAACTGCCGCTCCATGCAGGTTACACCCATGTTTCTGTTAAGGGCAGTAACTGCCGCTCCATGCAGGTTACACCCATGTTTCTGTTAAGGGCAGTAACTGCCGCTCCATGCAGGTTACCCCCATGTTTCTGTTAAGGGCAGTAACTGCCGCTCCATGCAGGTTACCTCCATGTTTCTGTTAAGGGTAGTATCTGCCGCACCGTGCAGGTTACCCCCATGTTTCTGTTAAGGGCAGTAACTGCCGCTCCGTGCAGGTTACCCCCATGTTTCTGTTAAGGGCAGTAACTGCCGCTCCATGCAGGTTACCTCCATGTTTCTGTTAAGGGTAGTAACTGCCGCTCCGTGCAGGTTATCCCCATGTTTCTGTTAAGGGTAGTAACTGCCGCTCCGTGCAGGTTACCCCCATGTTTCTGTTAAGGGTAGTAACTGCTGCTCCATGCAGGTTACCCCCATGTTTCTGTTAAGGGCAGTAACTGCCGCTCCGTGCAGGTTACCCCATGTTTCTGTTAAGGATAGTAACTGCCGCTCCGTGCAGGTTACCCCCATTTTCTGTTAAGGGCAGTAACTGCCGCTCCGTGCAGGTTATCCCCATGTTTCTGTTAAGGGTAGTAACTGCCGCTCCGTGCAGGTTACCCCCATGTTTCTGTTAAGGGTAGTAACTGCTGCTCCATGCAGGTTACCCCCATGTTTCTGTTAAGGGCAGTAACTGCCGCTCCGTGCAGGTTACCCCATGTTTCTGTTAAGGATAGTAACTGCCGCTCCGTGCAGGTTACCCCATGTTTCTGTTAAGGATAGTAACTGCCGCTCCGTGCAGGTTACCCCCATGTTTCTGTTAAGGGCAGTAACTGCCGCTCCGTGCAGGTTACCCCATGTTTCTGTTAAGGATAGTAACTGCCGCTCCGTGCAGGTTACCCCCATTTTCTGTTAAGGGCAGTAACTGCCGCTCCGTGCAGGTTACCCCCATGTTTCTGTTAAGGGCAGTAACTGCCGCTCCGTGCAGGTTACTCCATATTTCTGTTAAGGGCAGTAACTGCCGCTCCGTGCAGGTTACCCTATGTTTCTGTTAAGGGCAGTAACTGCCGCTCCGTGCAGGTTACCCCCATGCCTTCTGTTAAGGGTATTAACTGCCGTTCCGTGCAGGTTACCCCCATGTTTCTGTTAAGGGTAGTAACTGCCGCTCCGTGCAGGTTACCCCCATGCCTTCTGTTAAGGATAGTAACTGCCGCTCCGTGCAGGTTACCCCCATGTTTCTGTTAAGGTTAGTAACTGCCGCTCCGTGCAGGTTACCCCCATGCCTTCTGTTAAGGATAGTAACTGCCGCTCCGTGCAGGTTACCCCCATGTTTCTGTTAAGGGTAGTAACTGCTGCTCCATGCAGGTTACCCCCATGCCTTCTGTTAAGGATAGTAACTGCCGCTCCGTGCAGGTTACCCCCATGTTTCTGTTAAGGTTAGTAACTGCCGCTCCGTGCAGGTTACCCCCATGTTTCTGTTAAGGGTAGTAACTGCTGCTCCATGCAGGTTACCCCCATGCCTTCTGTTAAGGATAGTAACTGCCGCTCCGTGCAGGTTACCCCCATGTTTCTGTTAAGGTTAGTAACTGCTGCTCCGTGCAGGTTACCCCCATGTTTCTGTTAAGGGCAGTAACTGCCGCTTCGTGCAGGTTACCCCCATGTTTCTGTTAAGGGCAGTAACTGCCGCTCCGTGCAGGTTACCCCCATGTTTCTGTTAAGGGTAGTAACTGTCGCTCCGTGCAGGTTACCCCCATGCCTTCTGTTAAGGGCAGTAACTGCCGCTCCGTGCAGGTTACCCCCATGTTTCTGTTAAGGGCAGTAACTGCCGCTCCGTGCAGGTTACCCCCATGTTTCTGTTAAGGATAGTAACTGCCGCTCCGTGCGGGTTACCCCCATGTTTCTGTTAAGGGTAGTAACTGCCGCTCCGTGCGGGTTACCCCCTTGTTTCTGTTAAGGGTAGTAACTGCCGCTCTGTGCGGGTTACCCCCATGTTTCTGTTAAGGGTAGTAACTGCCATTCCATGCAGGTTACCCCCATGTTTCTGTTAAGGGTAGTAACTGCCGCTCCGTGCAGGTTACCCCCATGTTTCTGTTAAGGTAGTAACTGCCGCTCCGTGCAGGTTACCCCCATGCCTTCTGTTAAGGGTAGTAACTGCCACTCCATGCAGGTTACCCCCATGTTTCTGTTAAGGGCAGTAACTGCCGCTCCATGCAGGTTACCCCCATGTTTCTGTTAAGGGCAGTAACTGCCGCTCCATGCAGGTTACCTCCATGTTTCTGTTAAGGGTAGTATCTGCCGCACCGTGCAGGTTACCCCCATGTTTCTGTTAAGGGCAGTAACTGCCGCTCCGTGCAGGTTACCCCCATGTTTCTGTTAAGGGCAGTAACTGCCGCTCCATGCAGGTTACCTCCATGTTTCTGTTAAGGGTAGTAACTGCCGCTCCGTGCAGGTTATCCCCATGTTTCTGTTAAGGGTAGTAACTGCCGCTCCGTGCAGGTTACCCCCATGTTTCTGTTAAGGGTAGTAACTGCTGCTCCATGCAGGTTACCCCCATGTTTCTGTTAAGGGCAGTAACTGCCGCTCCGTGCAGGTTACCCCATGTTTCTGTTAAGGATAGTAACTGCCGCTCCGTGCAGGTTACCCCCATTTTCTGTTAAGGGCAGTAACTGCCGCTCCGTGCAGGTTACCCCCATGTTTCTGTTAAGGGCAGTAACTGCCGCTCCGTGCAGGTTACTCCATATTTCTGTTAAGGGCAGTAACTGCCGCTCCGTGCAGGTTACCCTATGTTTCTGTTAAGGGCAGTAACTGCCGCTCCGTGCAGGTTACCCCCATGCCTTCTGTTAAGGGTATTAACTGCCGTTCCGTGCAGGTTACCCCCCATGTTTCTGTTAAGGGTAGTAACTGCCGCTCCGTGCAGGTTACCCCCATGCCTTCTGTTAAGGATAGTAACTGCCGCTCCGTGCAGGTTACCCCCATGTTTCTGTTAAGTGCAGTAACTGCCGCTCTGTGCAGGTTACCCCCGTGTTTCTGTTAAGGATAGTAACTGCTGCTCCGTGCAGGTTACCCCCATGTTTCTGTTAAGGGTAGTAACTGCCGCTCCGTGCAGGTTACCCCCATGCCTTCTGTTAAGGATAGTAACTGCCGCTCCGTGCAGGTTACCCCCATGTTTCTGTTAAGGTTAGTAACTGCCGCTCCGTGCAGGTTACCCCCATGTTTCTGTTAAGGGTAGTAACTGCTGCTCCATGCAGGTTACCCCCATGCCTTCTGTTAAGGATAGTAACTGCCGCTCCGTGCAGGTTACCCCCATGTTTCTGTTAAGGTTAGTAACTGCTGCCTCCGTGCAGGTTACCCCCATGTTTCTGTTAAGGGCAGTAACTGCCGCTCCGTGCAGGTTACCCCCATGTTTCTGTTAAGGGCAGTAACTGCCGCTCCGTGCAGGTTACCCCCATGTTTCTGTTAAGGGTAGTAACTGTCGCTCCATGCAGGTTACCCCCATGCCTTCTGTTAAGGGCAGTAACTGCCGCTCCGTGCAGGTTACCCCCATGTTTTCTGTTAAGGGCAGTAACTGCCGCTCCGTGCAGGTTACCCCCATGTTTCTGTTAAGGGTAGTAACTGCCGCTCCGTGCGGGTTACCCCCATGTTTCTGTTAAGGGTAGCAACTGCCGCTCCGTGCGGGTTACCCCCTTGTTTCTGTTAAGGGTAGTAACTGCCGCTCTGTGCGGGTTACCCCCATGTTTCTGTTAAGGGTAGTAACTGCCATTCCATGCAGGTTACCCCCATGTTTCTGTTAAGGGTAGTAACTGCCGCTCCATGCAGGTTACCCCCATGTTTCTGTTAAGGGTAGTAACTGCCGCTCCGTGCAGGTTACCCCCATGTTTCTGTTAAGGTAGTAACTGCCGCTCCGTGCAGGTTACCCCCATGCCTTCTGTTAAGGGTAGTAACTGCCACTCCATGCAGGTTACCCCCATGTTTCTGTTAAGGGTAGTAACTGCCGCTCCGTGCAGGTTACCCCCATGTTTCTGTTAAGGGCAGTAACTGCCGCTCCGTGCAGGTTACCCCCATGTTTCTGTTAAGGGCAGTAACTGCCGCTCCGTGCAGGTTACCCCATGTTTCTGTTAAGGATAGTAACTGCCGCTCCGTGCAGGTTACCCCCATTTTCTGTTAAGGGCAGTAACTGCCGCTCCGTGCAGGTTATCCCCATGTTTCTGTTAAGGGTAGTAACTGCCGCTCCGTGCAGGTTACCCCCATGTTTCTGTTAAGGGTAGTAACTGCTGCTCCATGCAGGTTACCCCCATGTTTCTGTTAAGGGCAGTAACTGCCGCTCCGTGCAGGTTACCCCATGTTTCTGTTAAGGATAGTAACTGCCGCTCCGTGCAGGTTACCCCCATGTTTCTGTTAAGGGCAGTAACTGCCGCTCCGTGCAGGTTACCCCATGTTTCTGTTAAGGATAGTAACTGCCGCTCCGTGCAGGTTACCCCCATTTTCTGTTAAGGGCAGTAACTGCCGCTCCGTGCAGGTTACCCCCATGTTTTCTGTTAAGGGCAGTAACTGCCGCTCCGTGCAGGTTACCCCCATGTTTCTGTTAAGGGCAGTAACTGCCGCTCCGTGCAGGTTACTCCATATTTCTGTTAAGGGCAGTAACTGCCGCTCCGTGCAGGTTACCCTATGTTTCTGTTAAGGGCAGTAACTGCCGCTCCGTGCAGGTTACCCCCATGCCTTCTGTTAAGGGTATTAACTGCCGTTCCGTGCAGGTTACCCCCATGTTTCTGTTAAGGGTAGTAACTGCCGCTCCGTGCAGGTTACCCCCATGCCTTCTGTTAAGGATAGTAACTGCCGCTCCGTGCAGGTTACCCCCATGTTTCTGTTAAGTGCAGTAACTGCCGCTCTGTGCAGGTTACCCCCGTGTTTCTGTTAAGGATAGTAACTGCTGCTCCGTGCAGGTTACCCCCATGTTTCTGTTAAGGGTAGTAACTGCCGCTCCGTGCAGGTTACCCCCATGCCTTCTGTTAAGGATAGTAACTGCCGCTCCGTGCAGGTTACCCCCATGTTTCTGTTAAGGTTAGTAACTGCCGCTCCGTGCAGGTTACCCCCATGTTTCTGTTAAGGGTAGTAACTGCTGCTCCATGCAGGTTACCCCCATGCCTTCTGTTAAGGATAGTAACTGCCGCTCCGTGCAGGTTACCCCCATGTTTCTGTTAAGGTTAGTAACTGCTGCTCCGTGCAGGTTACCCCCATGTTTCTGTTAAGGGCAGTAACTGCCGCTTCGTGCAGGTTACCCCCATGTTTCTGTTAAGGGCAGTAACTGCCGCTCCGTGCAGGTTACCCCCATGTTTCTGTTAAGGGTAGTAACTGTCGCTCCGTGCAGGTTACCCCCATGCCTTCTGTTAAGGGCAGTAACTGCCGCTCCGTGCAGGTTACCCCCATGTTTCTGTTAAGGGCAGTAACTGCCGCTCCGTGCAGGTTACCCCCATGTTTCTGTTAAGGATAGTAACTGCCGCTCCGTGCGGGTTACCCCCATGTTTCTGTTAAGGGTAGCAACTGCCGCTCCGTGCGGGTTACCCCCTTGTTTCTGTTAAGGGTAGTAACTGCCGCTCTGTGCGGGTTACCCCCATGTTTCTGTTAAGGGTAGTAACTGCCATTCCATGCAGGTTACCCCCATGTTTCTGTTAAGGGTAGTAACTGCCGCTCCGTGCAGGTTACCCCCATGTTTCTGTTAAGGTAGTAACTGCCGCTCCGTGCAGGTTACCCCCATGCCTTCTGTTAAGGGTAGTAACTGCCACTCCATGCAGGTTACCCCCATGTTTCTGTTAAGGGCAGTAACTGCCGCTCCATGCAGGTTACCCCCATGTTTCTGTTAAGGGCAGTAACTGCCGCTCCATGCAGGTTACCTCCATGTTTCTGTTAAGGGTAGTATCTGCCGCACCGTGCAGGTTACCCCCATGTTTCTGTTAAGGGCAGTAACTGCCGCTCCGTGCAGGTTACCCCCATGTTTCTGTTAAGGGCAGTAACTGCCGCTCCATGCAGGTTACCTCCATGTTTCTGTTAAGGGTAGTAACTGCCGCTCCGTGCAGGTTATCCCCATGTTTCTGTTAAGGGTAGTAACTGCCGCTCCGTGCAGGTTACCCCCATGTTTCTGTTAAGGGTAGTAACTGCTGCTCCATGCAGGTTACCCCCATGTTTCTGTTAAGGGCAGTAACTGCCGCTCCTTCCAGGTTACCCCATGTTTCTGTTAAGGATAGTAACTGCCGCTCCGTGCAGGTTACCCCCATTTTCTGTTAAGGGCAGTAACTGCCGCTCCGTGCAGGTTACCCCCATGTTTCTGTTAAGGGCAGTAACTGCCGCTCCGTGCAGGTTACTCCATATTTCTGTTAAGGGCAGTAACTGCCGCTCCGTGCAGGTTACCCTATGTTTCTGTTAAGGGCAGTAACTGCCGCTCCGTGCAGGTTACCCCCATGCCTTCTGTTAAGGGTATTAACTGCCGTTCCGTGCAGGTTACCCCCATGTTTCTGTTAAGGGTAGTAACTGCCGCTCCGTGCAGGTTACCCCCATGCCTTCTGTTAAGGATAGTAACTGCCGCTCCGTGCAGGTTACCCCCATGTTTCTGTTAAGTGCAGTAACTGCCGCTCTGTGCAGGTTACCCCCGTGTTTCTGTTAAGGATAGTAACTGCTGCTCCGTGCAGGTTACCCCCATGTTTCTGTTAAGGGTAGTAACTGCCGCTCCGTGCAGGTTACCCCCATGCCTTCTGTTAAGGATAGTAACTGCCGCTCCGTGCAGGTTACCCCCATGTTTCTGTTAAGGTTAGTAACTGCCGCTCCGTGCAGGTTACCCCCATGTTTCTGTTAAGGGTAGTAACTGCTGCTCCATGCAGGTTACCCCCATGCCTTCTGTTAAGGATAGTAACTGCCGCTCCGTGCAGGTTACCCCCATGTTTCTGTTAAGGTTAGTAACTGCTGCTCCGTGCAGGTTACCCCCATGTTTCTGTTAAGGGCAGTAACTGCCGCTTCGTGCAGGTTACCCCCATGTTTCTGTTAAGGGCAGTAACTGCCGCTCCGTGCAGGTTACCCCCATGTTTCTGTTAAGGGTAGTAACTGTCGCTCCATGCAGGTTACCCCCATGCCTTCTGTTAAGGGCAGTAACTGCCGCTCCGTGCAGGTTACCCCCATGTTTCTGTTAAGGGCAGTAACTGCCGCTCCGTGCAGGTTACCCCCATGTTTCTGTTAAGGATAGTAACTGCCGCTCCGTGCGGGTTACCCCCATGTTTCTGTTAAGGGTAGCAACTGCCGCTCCGTGCGGGTTACCCCCTTGTTTCTGTTAAGGGTAGTAACTGCCGCTCTGTGCGGGTTACCCCCATGTTTCTGTTAAGGGTAGTAACTGCCATTCCATGCAGGTTACCCCCATGTTTCTGTTAAGGGTAGTAACTGCCGCTCCATGCAGGTTACCCCCATGTTTCTGTTAAGGGTAGTAACTGCCGCTCCGTGCAGGTTACCCCCATGTTTCTGTTAAGGTAGTAACTGCCGCTCCGTGCAGGTTACCCCCATGCCTTCTGTTAAGGGTAGTAACTGCCACTCCATGCAGGTTACCCCCATGTTTCTGTTAAGGGTAGTAACTGCCGCTCCATGCAGGTTACCCCCATGTTTCTGTTAAGGTAGTAACTGCCATTCCATGCAGGTTACCCCCATGTTTCTGTTAAGGGTAGTAACTGCCGCTCCATGCAGGTTACCCCCATGTTTCTGTTAAGGGTAGTAACTGCCGCTCCATGCAGGTTACCTCCATGTTTCTGTTAAGGTAGTAACTGCCGCTCCGTGCAGGTTACCCCCATGCCTTCTGTTAAGGGCAGTAACTGCCGCTCCATGCAGGTTACCCCATGTTTCTGTTAAAGGTAGTAACTGCCGCTCCATGCAGGTTACCCCCATGTTTCTGTTAAGGATAGTATCTGCCGCTCCGTGCAGGTTACCCCATGTTTCTGTTAAGGGTAGTAACTGCTGCTCCGTGCAGGTTACCCCATGTTTCTGTTAAGGGTAGTAACTGCCGCTCCGTGCAGGTTATCCCCATGTTTCTGTTAAGGGTAGTATCTGCCACTCCGTGCAGGTTACCCCCATGTTTCTGTTAAGGGTAGTAACTTCCGCTCCGTGCAGGTTATCCCCATGTTTCTGTTAAGGGTAGTAACTGCTGCTCCATGCAGGTTACCCCCATGTTTCTGTTAAGGGTAGTAACTGCCGCTCCGTGCAGGTTACCCCATGTTTCTCTTAAGGCTAGTAACTGCTGCTCCATGCAGGTTACCCCATGTTTCTGTTAAGGGTAGTAACTGCTGCTCCGTGCAGGTTACCCCCATGTTTCTGTTAAGGGTAGTATCTGCCGCTCCGTGCAGGTTACCCCCATGTTTCTGTTAAGGGTAGTAACTGCCTCTCCATGCAGGTTACCCCCATGTTTCTGTTAAGGGTAGTAACTGCTGCCGAGCATGCATCCTATTTTCAATTCCGTCCTTTGGAGATCCACATGTTTATCCCATGCCCCTTTGAATTATTTCACAGTTTTAGTCTTCACCACTTCCTCTGGAAGGGCATTCCAAGCATTCACCATCCTCTCCGTGAAGAAATATTTCCTGATGTTGGTTCTGAGTCGTCCTCCCTGGAGTTTTGAATCATGACCCCTAGTTCTACTGATTTCTTTCCAACAGAAAAGGTTTGATGTTAGTGCATCATTAAAACCTTTCAGGTATTGAAGGTCTGTATCATATCACCCCTGCTCCTCCTCTCTTCCAGGGTGTACATATTCAGATCCTTCAGCCTCTCCTCATAAGTCATTCGATGGAGACCCCCACCATTCTGGTCGCCCTTCTCTGGACCACCTCCATCCTGTCTCTGTCTCTTTGGAGATACGGTCTCCAGAACTGAACACAATACTCCAGGTGAGGCCTCACCAAGGCCCTGTACAAGGGGATAGCAAAATTGCTTACCTTGTAATAGGTGTTATCCCAGGACAGCAGAATATAGTCCTCACACATGGGTGACGTCAGTGACGGAGCCCTAACGCGGGAAAAACTTCTGTCAAAGTTTCTAGAAAGCTTTGACTGGCCCTGTGAGGCCACTGAGCATGCCCAGCATGCCATGATATTCCCTGCCACAGGGGTCTCACTTCAGTCTCGTATGTAGCAATAAGCTTTAGCAAAAATTAAGAATAATAAAAAGTATGAGACCCAACTCCGCGGGGAGGTGGGTGGGTTTCGTGAGGACTACATCCTGCTGTCCTGGGATAACACCTATTACAAGGTAAGCAATTTTGCTTTATCCCAGGACAAGCAGGATGCTAGTCCTCACATATGGGTGATTAGCAAGCTAGAGGCTGAGTCATTTTTGTAGTGAAGCAACAGTGAAGTATTGTTGAAAATGAGGCAGCCGAAGATCACAGCAGGTTGGTTGTAGAAGGAGTTGGGATTAAACTGGAAACAAGTTCTTTAAGACAGATTGTCCATAGGCTGAATCTTGTGATCCTTGTTTGTCCAAACAATAATGAGCTGCAAAAGTGTGAAGAGAACTCCATGTCGCTGCTTTACATATGTCAAGAACTGGCACTGAACGATAGTGTGCTACTGAAGTTGACATTGCTCTTACTGAATGTGCCTTTACTCGTCCTTGGAGAGGAAGGCCTGCTTTTTCATAGCAGAACTCTGTGCAATCTGCTAGCCAATTGGCTAGAGTATGTTTACCCACTGCTTTACCCGGTTTGTTTGGATCATAAGAAACAAACAGTTGAGTGGATTTCCTGTGGACTGCAGTGCAGTTTAAGTAAAATGCCAGCGCACGTTTACAGTCCAAGGTCTATAAGGCTCATTCTCCTTGATGGGAATGAGGCCTTGGAAAGAATGTGGGTAAAACTATGGATTGGTTCAGGTGGAATTCCGTAACTACTTTGGGAAGGAATTTTGTATGTGTACGGAGAACCACTCTGTCATGTAGGAATTTTGTATAGGGTGAGTACGTGACAAGTGCTTGTAACTCACTAACCCTTCTAGCCGATGTAATGGCTATTAAGAAGATAGTCTTCCATGTGAGAAATTTAACATCACAGGAATTCATGGATTCAAAAGGAGAACGCATGAGTCTTGTTAAGACTAAATTCAGGTCCCATTCTGTGACAGATGGCCGAATTGGTGGTTTAAGTTGAGTTAAACCTCTCATAAATCTACTGATGAGAGGTTGTGTGGATATAGGTGCATCTGCCATCTTATTATGGTAAGCTGAGATTGCACTTAAATGTACTCGTACAGATGAAGTCTGTAGACCAGAGTCTGACAGGTGACATAAATAGTCTAGTAGAGAAGAGGTGGAGCAGGAAAAGGGGTCAATATTGCTTTGCCTGCACCACAAAGTAAACCTTTTCCATTTTGAAGAGTAATTTTTCCGAGTTGAAGGTTTACGTGAAGCTATAAGCACTTGAGATACTTTTGTTGAAAGGTTTAGTGGTTTTAAAATTAAGCTTTCAACATCCATGCTGTCAGGGCAAGGGATTGAAGGTTGGGATGTCGCAACCGACCCTGATCCTGAGTTATGAGAGTGGGAGCTATTCCCAGGCAAATTGGCTTGCTGATCGAGAGGTCTAGAAGTGTGGGAAACCATACTTGTCGAGGCCAATACGGGGCTATGAGTATCATGGACCCTTTGTCCTGTTGTAGCTTCACTAGAGTTTTGGTTATAAGCGGTATCGGAGGATACGCGTATAGTAGGCCTGAGTTCCAAGGGCGAGCAAAGGCGTCCTTGGCTGGCTGATTGTTCTGTTTGTGTAGGGAACAGAATTTGTCCACTTTGTGATTCAGATGTGATGCAAAGAGGTCTATCGTCGGTTGTCCCCAACTGCGGAATATGGGAGTCGCTACTGAGGGATCCAGGGACCACTCATGTGGTTGGAATTGACGACTGAGTCGATCTGCTACTGTGTTGTGTATACCTGGCAGATAAGTTGGCCACTGTTGGAAACAGGATGCTGGGCTTGATGGACCCTTGGTCTGACCCAGTATGGCATGTTCTTATGTTCAAGCAACTTTTATTCACCTACAAGAGCCGTTACTGTGTAGCTCCTCACAACCTCTTCTATCTCTCCCTATGACCCTCCTTGTGCACTCCACTCAACAGGGAATTTGCTCCTATACCACATTCTTTTCTCCCTGCAATTCCTGACTCTGGCTTTTCCTCCTGACTGCACCCTATGGTTGGAATAGACTTCCTGAGTTGGTACGTCATGCTTCCCTCTCATGCCTTATTTAAAATCTAGTCTAAAACACACCTTTTTGATGCTGCTTTTAAACTTAACCCTTACAGGCTGATAAATTTTAACCATTTTTTAAATAAATAAAATTCCCAGACTCTTTTGTCCTGTATATCTTGATTAAATGTAAGCTCTACTGAGAAAGGGCTCTCTTTTATATGCTTTTGTAGAGTGCTGTGTAGTAATAGTAGGGATGCAGGATGCACAGGGAAAGGCATAAGCAGCTTTGAACCTCAGTTTTGGAGGTTGCACCTCCACAAGGATATAAACACACTGGAAGCAGTCCAGAGAAAAGTAACCAAAAGCCATATGAGATGAGATGAAGGCCAGAAGAGACAGAGGAATATGACAGAGATTCAAATGTAGGTATAAGTGCACAAGAAGCAAGCCTTTTCCTGAAGAAAGAATGCTCTAGAACAAGAGGAGACAGACTTGCGAGCAATCATGGGAAGGTGGTGGACGCATGGCTCTGCGGATACTGCAGCAGCTCTCTAGCAGGTACACAGAACCTGTGCCATAAATCGCATCTGGGGATGATCTGCCAGCCTTGCCCTGACGCTGCCTTTTTGCAATTTTCATCCCCTCCTTAGTTCCCCTGGTAAAATCTTAAAAAAATTCTCCACTACAGAAGCTAGAAAACTGAAGAGAATACAAACTATCGTGGCTGGGTAGGATGGCTAGTATAAAAATGAATGTTTGGCCTAGAACATCCTAACTCTTTCCAGCCCTGCCAATTTACATCTCAGTCTAGTGAAATATTACAAACATTGCAAAAACAAAGGCCATCTCTGGACAGAAATGGTTCAGTGCTGTAGCCCATCAAACGCTTTTGCCCCCATTCAGTTGCATTGGAAGGGCGTTCAGTGACCCTCTTCCCCTCTGAAGTGCTACTTTATCATGACCCACGCAAGCATAACCAGATGGCAAAGGAGCCCAGGTTTCTGCTGGGAACCAGTAAGCACTCAGCAATGGTATAAATCCATCTCCATCTTACCTTAATGCAATCTCAAACTTGAAGCTCTCCCAGGACACCATCAGCCACTGAAAGATGCTAAAGCCAGACGATTTCTGACTAACAATCCTGCTCCAGCCTCTCACCGCACTGCCAATAAGAATCAACTGTTCAGAAAGCACCCAATAGCAAGGGGATCTGTCACTCCCCCTCCCTCCCCCAGCATCCAGTGACAGGCAGATACCTCACCCCTGATGAGCAAATTCCCTGATGAGCAACCAGGGCAACCAAAACCCAATAGCAAAGGGATCTGTCCCCCACCGATGCCCAATAGCAGGAGGATCTCTCACCCCCATGATGCCCAGCACCCAATCATAGGGAGATACACCTCTACGCAGCAACCAGTGAAACCAACGTCCAATAGAAGGAGGATCTCTCACTCCCAGAGAAGCCCAGCACCCAATCATAGGCAGATACACCACTACTCAGCAACCAGTGAAACCAACGTCCAATAGAAGGAGGATCTGTCACTCCCAGAGAACCCAGCACCCAATCATAGGCAGATACACCACTACTCCACAACCAGTGAAACCAACGTCCAATAGCAGGAGGATCTGTCACTCCCAGAGAAGCCCAGCACCCAATCATAGGCAGATACACCACTACTCATCAACCAGTGAAACCAACTTCCAATAGCAGGAGGATCTGTCACCCCTAGTGATGCTCTGCACCCAATCATAGCCAGATACACCTCTACTCAGCAATCAGTGAAACCAACGTCTAATAGCAGGAGGATCTGTCACCCCTAGCGATGCTCTGCACCCAATCATAGCCAGATACACCTCTACTCAGCAATCAGTGAAACCAATGTCCAATAGCAGGAGGATCTGTCACTCCCAGAGAAGCCCAGCACCCAATCATAGGCAGATACACCATTCCTCATCAACCAGTGAAACCAATGTCCAATAGCAGGAGAATCTGTCACTCCCAGAGAAGCTCAGCACCCAATCATAGGCAGATACACCACTACTCAGCAACCAGTGAAACCAATGTCCAATAGAAAGAGGATCTGTCACCCCCAGAGAAGCTCAGCACCCAATCATAGGCAGATACACCACTACTCCGCAACCAGTGAAACCAATGTCCAATAGAAGGAGGATCTGTCACTCCTAGCGATGCTCTGCACCCAATTATAGCCAGATACACCTCTACTCAGCAACCAGTGAAACCAACGTCCAATAGCAGGAGGATCTGTCACCCCCAGAGAAGCCCAGCATCCAATCACAGGCAGATACACCACTACTCAGCAACCAGGGGGACCAACGCACAATAGCAGGAGGATCTGTCACTATGACTGAAGTCCAGCACCCATTGACAAGCAGATACACCACTACTCAGCAACCAGTGAAACCAACGTCCAACAGCAGGAGGATCTGTCACTCCTAGTGATGCTCTGCACCCAATCATAGGCAAATACACCACTAATCATCAACCAGTGAAACCAACGTCCAATAGCAGGAGGATCTGTCACCCCCAGAGAAGCCCAGCACCCAATCATAGGCAGATACACCACTACTCCACAACCAGTGAAACCAATGTCCAATAGAAGGAGGATCTGTCACTCCTAGCGATGCTCTGCACCCAATCATAGCCAGATACACCTCTACTCAGCAACCAGTGAAACCAACGTCCAATAGAAGGAGGATCTGTCACCCCTAGCGATGCTCTGCACCCAATCATAGGTAGATACACCACTATTTATCAATCAGTGAATCCAACGTCCAATAGAAGGAGGATCTGTCACCCCTAGCGATGCTCTGCACCCAATCATAGCCAGATACACCTCTACTCAGCAACCAGTGAAACCAACGTCCAATAGAAGGAGGATCTGTCACCCCTAGCGATGCTTTGCACCCAATCATAGGCAGATACACCACTACTCATCAACCAGTGAAACCAACGTCCAATAGCAGGAGGATCTGTCACCCCCAGAGAAGCCCAGCACCCAATCAAAGGCAGATACACCACTACTCAGCAACCAGTGAAACCAACGTTCAATAGAAAGAGGATCTGTCACCCCTAGCGATGCTCTGCACCCAATCATAGGCAGATACACCACTACTCAGCAACCAGGGGGACCCACGCCCAATAGCAGGAGTTTGGAAGACCAAGGCAGTTGTCTAGTGTTGTCAGGATGAGAGACTGTAAGACTAAATGGAAATCTGAGGGATTATAATAGTGGTTTCAACTTTCTAAGTAATTGGTGCTTTTTACTATATTTATAAATGATCTGGAAAGGAATACGACGAGTGAGGTTATCAAATTTGCATTGACACAAAATTATTTGGAGTAGTTAAATCTCAAGTGGATTTTGCAAGAGGACTTTGAGAGACTGGAAGATTGGGCTTTCAAATGGCAGATTCAAGTCACTTTTCTGATGGTCTGTGATCAACATTTTTCTGCCACATGTAGGATACCATTTGAAGGAACAAGAAGTATAAGACCAAAGAGTAAGGCTGGTCCAAGTAACCATAAGTAAATCATTCACATTTATTACATTTAGAGATCACCTAACACAAAATAGGCCTAGGCGATTAATAAATGAAACAAGCATAAAAACAGCAACAGCAAACGTAAAAAGGTACAAAATAAAATGATATAATATCACAAGACATAAAAAGATTAAAAATAAGCAAGTTTAAACAGAAATGTTTTAGGGAGACTGTTATGATTAGTGGGTATGTGGACCCTTGGCCCGAGGTGCGAGCTGATACAGCCTGTGGGGAGGAGCCCCACAGGCTCCTCCCCACACCGTCAGGAGGCGAGGTGTTGGAGTGTAGGGAAGCTCTGTGCACAGTCGAGGGGAGAGCCCCAGAGATGACCCCCATAGGGTAGCAGTCTGTACATTGCACTTGAAGAGACTGAAGAGAGAGGGCGCCAGGCAGATCACGGGATGATGGGCGCCCGAACAGCCAAGCAGGAAATTCTCTGATGGTGCAGACCGAGGGGCAGAGCCACAGCACAGTGGGCGTAGAGGGAGAGTGTAGGCGAACCCCCTGGGGCGGAGAGCCCGAGCCCAAGTCCAGTAGCTCACATAGACAGGTACCTGGAAATCAGAGGGTAGCTGGCTGAGTAATGGAGAAATAGACCCATGGAGCGGGACAGCTGTCAATTGTAGAATCACAAGGAGCAAGCCCCGAGGAGCGGGGAAGCTCAGGGTGGTCTTGGAGTAGGTGAACACGGCCCGAGAAGCAGGAAGGCGCGAACAGTCTTTGAAGGATACAGCGCAACCCCGAGGAGCAGGGAAGGCCAGCTGAGAACTCACAAATCGCTGCAGTAGTTCCCAAGGAGAGCTGAGAGCAGGAAACCAGATGGAACCCAAGAGGTGTGGGGCCAACCCAAGGAGCGGGGAAGGCCAGGGAACAGGTCCCCGTAGAGCGCACACTGACCCCCGAGGAGTGGGTGCCAGACAGGGTCCACGATACAAGCAGGAGCGGCGTCTCAGGAACAAGGCAGGAGTAGGACTCGTACGGAACTTGTTGCTAAGTCGGCTTGCTGGGGGTGAAGCAGGAGCTTAAATACCGGAGTCCAATGACATCATCAACAGGGGACGCCCCCGAGGTTCCCGCCGAAGAGGCTTCAAAGGCGGGACTTGTGACGCACGCGCCTAGGAGGACCCGACATCAGAGCCGGAAGTAATGGCATCCATGCCTCTGCGAGAAGGCCCGTGGAATGCGGCAATGCAGAGAGGCCCGTGCAGCAAGGAGACCCGGGGAGGGTAGCAAAGCAGAACAAGCTGTGAGTACTCGCGGTCGCAGCCGTCTGCGACTGACAGGCATAACAGAGACATCTGAAATTTTTGCCAGTTATATTTTCGTATCTCAAGGGGGAGCGAGTTCCAGAACACCGGTCCTGCGATGGAAAAGGAACAGTCACGTGTGATGTAAAGGCGTGCAACTTTTGGTGAGGGATCTTACAAGAGGAAACGCTGTGATGAACCAGGGAGCGAGTAGGCCCAAGGACAGGAATAATCGTTAACAAGGTTATATATAATCATACCAAGTTTATATTTAATGCATTCAGTTATGGAAAGCCAATGTAAGTGAACTAACTAATTCCAAAAAATGTGATCACATCACTCCAGTCTTAATGAACTTGCATTGGCTTCCTAATCACTTTCTAGTTAAATATAAATGTTTGATGCTTATTCACAAAACTATTTATGGTAATAATAATGAATGGCTAAACGCAACTCTTCATATTCATACACCTTCTCGCAATTTGAGGTCCTTAGGTAAAGCTCTTCTTTCAGTTCCATCTCCCAAGTCAGCACATCTTAATGCAGTCAGAGAGAGGGCCCTCTCTACAGCCGGTCCAAAACTCTGGAACTCTCTCCCACTTGAATTACGTCTAGAAGAGAATATTCAATCTTTTAAGAAACATCTGAAAACGTGGTTGTTTGTACAGGCTTTTAACACTGCAGTATGATTTTCTAAGTGACTCCCCCTGTGTAATTAATTTAAAGAATGTATATTTTAACCCTATTTTGTTAGTTTGATGTTGAAAGAATTTTATGTATTTTGTTATTTTTAGAATGAGTATAGTGTAATTTTATTTGTTTTTACTATTTATAGGGTTACTTTATTTTACTGAATGGTTTTAGGATATGTCGTTAAAGTCTGTCCATTGAATTGTGAACCAACATGAAGTGTATACAATATGTTTCGGTATATTTATTTATTTAAAGGCTTTTATATAAAATGCCTAAATAAATAAATAAATTAAAGTGGGTGTGATATGGTCTGAGCATCTTGTTTCAGACAAAAGTCGTGCAGCAGAGTTGATGAGAAGTTGGATGGGTCGCAAAGTGGAAAAAAAGGAAGAGCAATGTAGAGGGCATTGCAATAATCAATAACAGGAAAAATGGAAGCCTGGAATACTGTGCGAAATTCAGAAGAGGAGTTTTTTTTTAAGGTCAGCCAGCAGACGAAGTCTGAAAAAGCCCAGTTTTAAAACATGCTTCATCTGGGGTTTAAATGATAGGGTACTATCTAGGAGAATGCCTAGACTTTTGATCGGATTACTAATCGAAAATGAGGAAGTGTTAATGCAGATGGTAGTTTTGCAATACAGGAGAATGGGGACTGGAAAGTGTGAGAAATTCAGTTTTAGACATATTTAACGTTAATTTATTATGTTCCAATTGGATGTTCCAATGCAATTTAATCTTCAAAAAGCGATACTTATTTTAGACGTCAAGGCAATTTTCAAAAGGATGCAGACCACCAACACAGCCATGTTTCACCGTAGGGCAGGGGTCGGGAACCCATGGCTCGCGAGCCAGATATGGCTCTTTTGAGGGCTGCATCTGGCTCGCAGACACGTGTCGCCATACTTCGCGGTTCCCCGCTGACCCAGCTGCTCCCCGGTCCTCCGCCGCCCGGGCTTAAAATGCTGTCAGCCCGGGCGGAACGCGGCAGGACAGCTGGAGTCAGCGGCACCGGCGTGCTCTCTTCTCCTCCCCCCCCCCCCCCCCCCGCGGCCCGGAGGAGGAAGTGGAGAGCATCGGGTGCCTGCGCGGGAAGAAGAGACCACACTAGCGTGGTCTCTTCTTCGGCGCAGGCACCCGATGCTCACCACTTCCTCTTCCGGGCCGCGGGGGGGAGGAGAAGAGAGCACGCCGACTGGAGTCATCCAGGTGCCTGCGCGGGAATCATCGGGTGTCAGCCGGGTGCCAGCGCTGGAGTCATCGGGTGCCTGCGCGGGTCTTCCCGCGCAGGCACCCGATGCTCTCCACTTCCTCTTCCAGGCCGCGGGAAGAAGAGAGCACGCCGGTGCTCTCTTCTTCCCGCGGCCCGGAAGAGGAAATGGAGAGCATCGGGTGCCTGCGCGGGAAGAAGACTGCAGCGCGGCTCGGAGGAAAATGAAAATCTTCAACCGCGGCCGATGGGACTCCGCCTTCGCCTCCGCGAGGGCTGAAAATGAAGGAGGTTAGCGTTGGGAGGTGGCTGCTGCTGCCGCGAGTTCCCGGGGGGGGGGAAGGGGGAGAGAGAGAGTGAATGAGCGAGCAAGCATGTGTGTTTGAGATCCTGTGTGTGTGAGTGAGAGATTGCATGTATGTGAATGATTGAGAGCCTGTATATGTGAAAGAGAGTATGTCTGTGATTGAGATCCTGCCTGTGAGAGAGAGAGCATGAATGTAAGTTTACCATTGGGACCCTGTATGTGTAAGTTTGTAATTGAAAACCTGTTTGTTTGAAAGAGTATGTGTGTATGATTGAGATCCTTTGTGTGTGAGAGAGAGCATGTGTATGTATGATTAAGAGCCTGTGTGTATAAGTAAGAGAGAGATCATGTGTGTCTGTGTCTGATTGACAGCTGGTTTAGGTGATGGAACATGTGAGTATGTGATTGAGAGCCTGTGTTTAAATGAGAGAGAGAGACCATGTGTGTCTGTGTGATTGAGAGCTGATTTAGGTGAGGAAGCATGTGAGTATGTGATTGAGAGCCTGTGTTTAAATGAGAGAGAGAGAGACCATGTGTGTCTGTGTGTGATTGAGAGCTGATTTAGGTGAGGGAGCATGTGAGTATGTGATTGAGAGCCTGTGTGTAAATGAGAGAAAGAGAGGACATGTTTGTAAGCATGTGAATGAGAGTCTGTGTGTGAGAGAAAAAGACAGCATGTATTTATGTGATTGAAAGCCTGTGTGTGTGTAAGCGTGAAAAGATAGACAGCATGTGTGTAAATGTGTAATTAAGAGCCTATATAAGTGAGAGAGAAAAAACATTTGTATATGTGAGTGACTGAGAGCATGTGTGTATAGGTGTGTCATTGAGAGCCAGTGTGAGAGAGAGCGCTGGTATGTGACTGAGAGAGGAGAAAGTTCCAAGCAAACCACCCCACCTCCTGCTAATTCAGAACAATCTCAGGACACCTGGATATCAAACGTTCCCAGGTATGCAGAGCAAAAAAATTTTTGTATCCTTATTATTTTTCATTACTGGATCTTTGTGTCTGCTATTTTGAAATATTTTGTTGGTATCTGGAAATGTTTTATATGAGTTTTTAATTATTGGATATTCCACTCATCAGCTGTTTCGAAATATGTTCTTTTTGTTAGTACAGTTTTACTGCTGATGATTTTATATTTCTTGATTTGTTTTATAAGGATGTGTGATGTTTCTTTTTTCCTTTGTTACACTGCATACAGAGACTCTGGCTTGTTGCAGTTTCCAATTCAGTTTTTGTCTGCATGCTTCTTGTTATGCGTTTTGGTCTCTTTATTCTATGTTAGGTGAGGGACAGCACGTGATTCAGGTGAGGTTTTCTGCTGGCGTGTAGTTTCTGTGTAGGACTCTATAGCAGCCTGACTTGGTCCGTTTTCCTAATAGGAGATGTATTGGTGTCTTAAGGCCTGGTGTAATATTTTCAGAGACTTATTGTACTTTAAAAGTGTGATCTTACATAAAATGCACACATTTACTTGTATTTAGTTTTAAACATATTGTATGGCTCTCATGGAATTACATTTTAAAATATGTGGCGTTTATGGCTCTCTCAGCCAAAAAGGTTCCTGACCCCTGCCGTAGGGGCTGCATCAGGAGGGTCCCAAAGGGGTGAATTCCCATATAAATGTTGATATCAATTTGAGGTGCAAGGAGTGTCCACCCTTACAGCGAAACACGGCCGTGTCGAGAGTCTGCATCTCTTTGAATATTGCCTTGACATCTAAAATAAATTTCGCTTTTTGAAGATGAAATTGTATTTACTTGTGGTTGTTCTTGTATATGCTCCCCTGTGTGACCAAGTTTACTTCACAGTCACTGTTTGCTGGACACCGTTTGAACACATGGCTTTTTTGTCAGCTATTGTGGGGAAAATGGAGTCAGCCAAATTAAAAGTTACGATGTTAGGTTTCTCCGAAAGATGACCTCACACCTCTCGCAGTCAAAGATAAAGCATTAGGCAGCTACAAGTTAATGTCACTATGATTGATATAATCTAGTTTATAATATGTTGACTGAAAAAAAATGATTGTACCTGTGTCCTAAAGAAAGTTTAATAGTCAGTGTTAATTAATGATACAAAAGTTCTGTTAAGTTATGCTATTTGTACAAGTGCTTGCAAAACTGAAAAAAACAAATTAAAAAAAAAGTAATAGAAAACCCACTAAGGAAGCCTTGTAAGTAAAGTGAAAAAATGTTTAGCAATACAGGAACACATCAGTCTCGTTCTGCAGAAAAAGACTGACAGAGCTGTGCATGAGCAGAAAAGCCTTCAGGTGACACCACCACACATGGAGCTGCTCATCCCCAGAGAACGAATCCATCCGGCCTCCGCACGGAGTGGCACTTATAACCCTAAACAGCAGTGATATGATTGCATCGGGACCATGGTAAAAATTCACATTTTAGTAAGGATGGGGAGGCAAGATGTTTAACAACAGCCTCGCTAACCTTCATGGGTGATAGTAAGACACAGAAGGGGGCCTGGATGTTGGTTTAAGTATTGCTCTCGTAAGAAGTAAAGTTGAAGATGACATGGCCTGGAGATGGTGGAGGCCATCCCTGTAGCTTGGGTCAGAGATGGTAGGAAAAGGTTGAGAAGTCAGCTAAAAGAAATGGGAGAGGAAAGGTTTGGTGTTGGGTTGTATATGGGAAGGCATAAGTGCATCTCAGCAGGGCAGACTGGATGGGCCAGTTTGGTCTTTTTCAGTCATGATTTATAATGTCACTACGAAACTCAGCACCCAATCACAGCGAGATTTACCAACTCACCCAAACACTAAAAGGATTCATCATCATTCCATCACCACCAAATCCCAGGAAGATTTACCACTCAGCACCTAACAACTAGGGGAATCTACCACTCCACTGGCACCCAGCGTCCAACCATAAAAGGAAATAATATCCTGTGAGGGAGGATACAGAAAACTCCCTCAGATTCCCTTATGGGACCAGACACAGCAGTCTTGCTCAGTCTTCCTTAAGGGTCAGGGAGGAGTCCTTCACCAGAGTATAAGATCTCAGGACCTATAAGGGTTAAGCGGGCCCCGGGGCGCAGACAGAAACCCAACTTATGCTAAGACCTGCTACATTTAAGATTTGAGAATGACATGAAGTTTAAGATCTGCTAGGTTTAAAGACCGGGCGTTGCCTAAAGTCAAGGTGAACTTCCTAAATTGTTTTGCTTTGCACTTCGCTTGGTTTCCACTGTAAATAAACTACACTTAAGGATAGCCAGAGTTTGCCTCCTCTTTCCCTCTGGCTGTTCACAAGCTGCTACTGCTCAAGTTACTACATATGGTGGGAGAAGTGGGATCTCTTGCCTAAGATAATAGCCCACAGCCGCAGCAGCAGGAAAGAAGAAAAAAACCTGCAGGGTTTTTTTTCTTCCCTTTTTTTCCCTGGAGCCTTCCAGTTCCACTCCCCTAGCATTTGTACAACAGGTCAAGGGAGCTATACCCGCTTTTATAGTCAGGGATCAAGCAGTGAGTAAGGGCCAGACAGGCCAGCAGGTTTTTTTTGTTTGTTTTTTTTCCCCATTCTCCTATTCCCAGAGAAGAACATATTTTGGAGGAAGCTCACTAAGCAGGAAAATGGAGCAGGTGATCCAGGTCCTTGTACAGGGCAGTAACATTTACAAAATGCTCTTCAAATGCAAATTGACCAGCAGCAGGCATTAAAAGAGCAGGTGGTGCAGCAGCAAATGGTACAAACGCAGATAGCCTAAGCTGTGCAAATGGCCATAACCAGTCCACCTCCCGTGTCACCGGCACTATATAAGATGACCCCCGGAGAAGACCGCAGTTCTAGAGAGGAGAACTCACCCCAGAAGCCTACCAACAGAGATTTCGGTGGGGACTTCTGCAGGCGGGAGAAAACCCAAGGAACCAATTCACAGGCTTAAATATGTCGCCTGGAAGTAGCTGCACCCGGAAGAGAAAATCAGGGTGGAGGTTCTGCTCAAACAATTCCTGGACAGCCTCGAACCACCAATGTGTCAGTGGGTTTGCTGTCACCAAACCCTTATAGTTGAGAAGGCCCTGGAAGTAGTAGAGGCCTATTATCAGACCCAGACTATGCCTGAGGCCCCATGATTCCGAGAAAAGTCCCTTGACTCAGATAGAGGATGGCGGAGTCTGAGTCTTAGGACTCCGCCATCTCGGGCAAAATGGCCCCTTTCTCCACAACTGAAAGATGGTGGAGAAACCAAACCAAACCTGTACCACTGATGGTTGAGACCTCTAACCATCAGTGGTACAGGTTTGGTTGGACTTCTCACCACACCTGCAGTCCTCAGCTGGACCACCATCTTTCAGTTGTGGAGAAAGGGGCCATTTTGCCCGAGACTGTCCACACAGGGGAGCCGAGCCGATGGATATTAATGCTATAACCCCACACTTTTTTAACTTCATGAACGTATCCAGCCAGAGCATGCCTACCCAGAATAAAAACTCACACCTCCTCCAATAAAAAAAAAATAGACCACATTGCGTCTGTTCCATCTTCCTCATACTGAGGAACCATATGTTGTTATCCTCTCTCCTCGTTCACACCGAGGAACCATGTTAATGTTAATGTTACTGTTATTTCTCGTCTATCCTATTTCATTATTTACCCTCCTCCCAGTTTCTAATTCCCTGTTAAAATGTAACTTCCATACTTTACCAGTTTTGATGTAAACCAGCATGATGTCCACAACTAATGCCGGTATATAAAAATGTTTAAATAAAATAAATAAATAAATAAATAAATTTTTACTTTTGTGATTTAGTCGAGCTACAAGGAATTCCAATACAAGCATTAGTGGACTCTGGGAGTGTGAAAATGCTCGAATGGAGAGACTTGGTGAAGTAGGTCCAAATCAACTACAACAAAGTAGTGACTCTGGCATGCATTCACAGGGACATCAACAGTATTCAAGAAGCTGGGTGTGACTGAAGATCCTGGCCAGTCAAGATATGGGTGAGGTGGGTGTACACCTTTGGCTACCCTATCTCGTGATCATAAGACGGGACTGTCCAGAATTTCAAGAGTCTCTGGAACCAGCTTTCAACAGGTTCATCCAGCCACAAACTCTATCGTCAGAAGGTCATGCAGTTAGCTCACAGCCACCTTCTAGGGGGTCACCTGGGAAAAGATACTGGCATAATTCTATTGGCCAGGCCTACATAAACAAGTCCAGTTGTCATAATGGATAATATATTGAAATCGTCGGCTCAGTGTGCTGTGGCAATCAAAAAAGCAAACAGAATGTTGGGAATTATTAAGAAGGGAATGGAGAATAAAACCGTGGATATCATAATGGCTCTGTGTTGCTCACTGGTGAGATCGTACTTTGAATACTGTGTGAAATTCTGATCGCAGCATCTCAAAAAAGATATTTTTGCACTGGAGAAAGTGCAGAGAAGGGCAACCAAAATGATAAAGGGGATGGAACAGCTCCCCTATGAGGAAAGGCTAAAGAAGTTAGGGCTGTTCAGCTTGGAGAAGAGACGGCTGAGGGGGATATGATAGAGGTCTACAAAATCATGAAAGAACTTGAACAGGTTAATGTGAATCGGTTATTTGCTCTCTTAGATAATAGAAGGATTAGGGGGCACTCCATGAAGTTAGTAAGTATATCATTTAAAACAATTCAGAGAAAATTCTCGCTCACTCAATGCATAGTTAAGCTCTGGAATTCACTGCCAGAGAATGTGGTTATATCAGTTAGTGTAACTTGGTTTTAAAAATGTTTGGATACGTTTCTAGAAGAGAAGCCCATAAATTGCTATTAATCAATAAGAAATAGTAGCTTGGGATCTATTTCATGTTTGGGTACTTGCCAGGTACTTGTGACTTGGACTGGCCACTGTTGGACATAGGATGCCGGGTTTGATGGACCCTTGATCTGACCCAGAATGGCCTATCTTATGTTATTATAAGATGAGCTTGCTAAATTGATTTGCTTTGCACTGCGCTTTTTTCACTGTAAATAAACTGCACTTAAGGAATAGCCAGGGTCTTCCTCCTTTTTCCTCTGGTTGTTTCCAAGCCGCTAATGCTTGAGTTATCACACATGCCACCAATAGAAAGTATTCAAACACAGGCAGATTACTTCCTCATTAATACTCAGCACCATACTGCAGGGGAAATGCATCATCCCACTAATCTCACTCTTTGCGCCCTCCCGCTCCCAGCAACAACTGCTCCTCTCTCCTCCTCTGCTGGGGCTCACGCGGCCGGCGCAGCCCATTCGGGGCAAGAGCCTGCTCGCCAAGAACGGGTAGCCGTGCAGAGGAGGCGCAAGCGGGAACCCAAAACTAAAATAAGGAAGAGGAGAGGGCGAAAAGCGAGAAAGGGAAGCCTCTGACACCACGCGGTGAGTTTAACCGCGCCCCCCTGAAGCACCAGGCCTATCAGAGGGCCGCTAGAAGCCCTTTAAATTTTTGCTCCTCCCGGCGGCGGCGCGTGTCCGAAGGAGATCGACCTAAGGGGTCTGCCCCTTAGTGCGCCCCTTTGTGGGACCCAGGGCCTCGCCCTTAGCGGACAGCCTCCTCCCAGCACCACTTCAATCGTCCCAACTCCAGCATTCACATTCACACAGCCTCTTCTACCACTCGTCCAGCTTCACCCAGCATTCATTCAGCCTCTTCAAGCATTCATCCAACCTCCTCCAGCACTCATCCAGCCTCCTCCAGCCCTCATCCAGCTTGCTCCAGCATTCATCCAACCTCTTCAAGCATTCAACCCTATCCTCTCCCTCACAATGCCTCCAGGTCTCCCAATCCCTATTCTTCGCCACAGTCTCATAACCACAAGAAAAGAAACAATGCAATCGCAACTTTGCACCAGCAAAACCCTCATCCCAATCATGATTTCACCTCTTACTCAACTACTAGGCCTCGCTCTATTCTCACTTACATTATTCAATGCACAATCTCTTACCAAGAAATCTCTGATCCTTAACGACTATCTACTAGATTCCAAACCGGACATTTGCGCCATAACGGAAACTTGGCTCAAACCAACAGACATAGCCCTAAATAAATCAACTCCCTACGCAGCTTTACGACTTCTTTTCCCTTCCCCGACAAAAGAAAAGAGGTGGGGAAATTCTTCTAGCAGCCAAAAAAGAGCTGAGATTCTCCCAACTCCCAACAACATCTGACTCAAAACTAGAAATCGGCCTTTTCAAAACAGACCAGCTCCAAATCCTCCTTGTCTACGCAACGCCAGGGATTCTTGAATCTGATGCCTCCTCCATCGTAGAAATTATTGCAAAACACATGAATCTGGACTCTCCGGCGATGATCCTAGGTGATTTTAACCTACATTAACTGTAAATGCATTTTTACTATGTAAATATTCCTGTCCCTCTCTCTTTTCCTCCTATCCCAGTTGTTAACTTCCCTGTTCATTGTAACTATTATTTTCCGCACCAGTTCAATACCTCTAGTTCTATGTTCAATGCACAACTTGTTAAATGTAAACCGACTTGATGCAACCTCTGGTCGTGAAAGCCGGTATAGAAAATAATAAAATAAATAAATAAATAAATAAATACATGTCGACAGCACTACACTCACAACCAACTGTGAGGCCATTCTCACCACCCTCTCAGCTATGGGCTTCAAACAGATCATCAATAAGCCCACCCACAAAGCAGGCCACACTCTGGACCTTATTTTCATTATCGCTGGCATTACGCACTCATCCCCCCCCCCCCCCCCCCCCCCAGGAATGTACTCAGGTCCCTTGGTCGGATCACTCATTAATCTCCACCACCTTCACTATGACAGAAACCCGTGCCACCCACCCCATTCAATCTTCGTTCCTTTACAGAAGACCCTGCTCCTCAGAAGTCCTCAGCAACCACTTGGCTAATGAACTTCCGCATATCGACCTTTCAGACCCCAACTCAGCCCTTCTATCTTGGAGCAACATTACAGAGACTGTAGCAAACAAATTATGTCCTCTAGCAACAAAAAAAACTCAACCCCAACTCCCCAAAAAGACAACCGTGGTTCACCAACGAACTCCAAAAACTCAAACAAAACCTCAGACGGAAAGAAAACAACTGGCGCAAAGCCCCTTGCTCCAGCACACTATCCGCATACAAACTCGCTCTCCACCACTACAAGAACTCCACCCTAAGGGCAAAAAGGGATTTCTACACGCACAAGATTCACGACCTTATCTTCGACGCCAAAGCATTATTTTCTTACGTAGCTGATCTAATACAAGCTATCGCCCCAATGATCCCTAACGACCAAGCACAATCCAAAGCCGACAAACTAGCGCTGTTCTTCCAAAACAAAATCTCCAACCTCTTAACTCTGCTACCCCCCCTAGCCCCTCCTCTACTACTAGCTCTTACCATCTCCCTAACAAGAACATCTCCCTTGAAGCATTTGAACCCACCACTGCTTCAGAGATCCAATTGCTAGTAAAGAAAATGAAACCCTCATCCCATCCATTCGACCACATCCCTACAAAACTGCTCCTGCTAGTACCTGACACCATCTCCAAACCCTTGGCTGATATCATAAACTGTTCCTTATCTCAGGGAATCTTCCCAGACGCTCTAACACTGGCATCTCTTAAACCTCTCCTAAAGAAACCGAATCTGGATCCAAAAGATCCCAACAATTTCCGCCCTATTTCCAATCTTCCTTTTGTGGCCAAGATAATGGAAAAAATTAGTCAGATCTCAACTTTCCAATTACCTAGAAGATCATAAAATACTGCACCCCACCCAATATGGGTTCCGCAAGGCATTAAATACCGAAACCCTTCTCATTTCTCTGACTGACTACCTCATCATGGGCCTGGACAAAGGCCAATCCTTTATACTAATTCTCCTCGACCTGTCTGCCCCCTTCGACACCGTCAACCATTCCATCCTCCTTAACCGACTGGCAGACATCGGAATAACAGAAATGGCATTTTCATGGTTCAAATCTTTCCTTAGTAACAGAAGTTACAAGGTCAAAATCAATAACAAAGAATCCCTCCGCTGCGACTCATCACTAGGAGTTCCGCAAGGTTACTGTTTTTCGGGGAGATGAGGAGGAGTTCAGTCTTCGCTGAGTTTAGTATCAGGTTTAAACTAGAGAGGAGAAGGTTGATCTCTCGTCGGCAGATTTCCCAGTGCTCGAGTGTTTTAGTAATGGATTCTTTGATGGGGATCAGTATTTGCACATAGTCGGCATAAAGGAAGTGTTGTAGTTTAAGGTTGGTTAGCAGCTGGCAAAGTGGAAGAAGGTATATGTTGAAGAGGGTGGGGGAAAGGGAGGAATACCACACAAAGTGCACCATCTAACATCTTTGTCTCACAAGCAAGAAACCTAGGAGTATTAATCGATAACCGGTTGAATTTAAAATCATTCATCAACCGCACCACCAAGGTCGGCTTCTACAAACTGCAGGTACTAAAAAGAATCAAACCACTCCTTCACTTCCAAGACTTCAGAACGGTTCTCCAAGCCGTTATTTTTTCCAAGATAGATTACTGCAACTCTATCTTGCTAGGGCTCCCCTTCTTCCTCCATTAAACCTCTTCAGATGCTCCAAAACACAGTAGCCAGAATTCTGACAAACACCAGAAGAAGAGACCACATCTCTCCCATTCTCAAAAATCTGCACTGGCTACCAATACATTTCAGAATCTTCCACAAGTCCATTACCATCATCCATACCCAAGCCCCTCTTAGCCTTCAAATCCCGCTCAGACTACACTCCTCATCCAGACCCATCAGAGAAGCCTACAGAGGATCCCTACATGTCCTCCAATCCAAAGTGACACACCACCTCTCCTTCAGGGAACGAGCCTTCTCCACGGTGGGACCTTCTATTTGGAACGCAATTCCCCCGGACCTCAGATAGGAACCATGCTTATTAACATTTAGAAAAAGACTTAAGCATGGTTATTTAGACAAGCCTTTCCCGAATCTCACTGACTCTCCCAACGGGCCTAACGGACTGACTGCAACAACCATCAAGATACATTCCAGCTCTATGTAAATAGTTGTTCCTCTTCTTACTCCGGCTTCTTTCTTTCTTCTCCCAGTTCCTGCTCCCCCTGTTTTATTGTAACTTTCTTGCTTCTCTCCACTTGTTAAATGTTCAAGGTTATCACTCCCCTTGTTACTTGTAAACCAGCATGATGTGATTTTATCATGAATGCCGGTATAGAAAAGCGTTAAATAAATAAATAAATAAACAAATAAATAAAATAAAATAAATACTCAGCACCATACTGCAGGGGGAATGCATCATCCCACTAATACCCAATCACAGCAGGACATATCACGCCATCAATACTTAGCTCCCAGCTACTAGGGAATTTATCACTCCACCAACACCCAAGCACCCAATCACAAAAGGATTTTTCAGTTTACCAATACACAGCACTTAACTGCTGAAGGGACCAATCACTCCAACCCCGAATTAACCAAATCACAGGAGCAGATGCCACCAGCATCCAACATTTAACCACTGGGGGAATGTTCAAGCTACAGGCAAATATCACCCAACTAAAAAGGATTTGCTATCTCTTTAAAAGCTAGCATTTAATCATAGACAGACTTATTCCTCACTAATACCCAGCACCCAACTACAGGGGTTGCATCACCCCAAAGATACTCAGCTCACCTTTTGGCCATGAGGAAGTATCTGTCCACAGGAGCTCCAAGTGCAATGTTGATACTTCGTACAGTGTTGATATTACGGAAGACAAGAAGCATGGGGCGTGGCAGGGCCTTCAGAACCTGCATGATACGGTTGAAGTGGTCCTTGGCCATGTCTTGCATGTATGTTCTCTCCTCCTGTGTCAGGATGTTGGAGAGTTGAAGGCTCCCCATTCTGATTGGCCGCTGCATTAGAATCTCACAGAAGAGGAAATAATCTAAGGGAAAAGAAGACATAGTTACATCCAAAAATCATGTTGTGAGGTTCAACACAGAGGAAAAGCCACCAATACACTGAGAAAGGTTATCGAGAAACAGAGCCACACTTGTTACCAGAATTACTGCCTTGGAGGTCATTTCTAACTAAAAACATAATAATAATGGAGACATTTTTCTTACCTGTACCAGGACTAAAGGAAAGGAAATTAACAGGTGCAAACAATTTCTCAGTCCTTGCCATCCTGCTACAGCAGTCCAGACTCCCAAAGACCAATTAACTAGGGAGGGAGGAAGTCAGGGCCGATTTGAGAACAACCAAGTGGCCATCTTGCAGATATTCTCTGGGGAAATAGCAATTGCTTCCATCCTGGAAGAAGATTGAGCTCTACTGGAATGAGTACAAGGAATCTCCAGAACAACTCTTCCCTTGAGCAAGTATGTAGAAGCAACAGTCTTCTTGGTCCACCTTGCTAAGTCACTTTAGAAGCAGCTTTCACCCTTCCAAGGTCCTCTGAACAAAACAAATAACCTGTCTGAGCAATGGAAAGAATGTGACCTCCATGAATTTCAAAAGGCCCTGATAAAAAACTCCAAGAATCTCAAAGACCTGTTCTTACCTTGGCACTCCTTGCTGTAAAATATGGGTAAAGAGACTGAGTGAATGAGATGAAACGCTGGAAGCTCCTTAGGTAAGAAAATGAGCACTGACTGAAATGAAACTGAGTTTGTAGTGAAAACCATGACTGGATCGCTGCAGAACAAGTCCTAGAGTTCACAGATACATCGAGCTGAGCAAATGACAACCCGAAACACTGTTTTCAAAGCACATCCTTTATAGACGTATGCTGCAAAGGCTTAAACGGTGAAGCAACCAAAACCTTGAGAACTGAATGTAGTTCCTACTGAGGGACCACTGGTCTCACTGGGGGCCAAAGTCTCTCTACCTCCCAGGGAAGATGAGGGCAACTACAGAGACCCCTTGCACCTTACCTCTAACAGGCAATGGAAGCAACCTTGGTCTTCAGAGAACTCAAGCCAAACAAACCCTTATCTAGCCCCCACTGAGTTAAATGCTAAAATGTTGGAAATATCAGCCCACCATGAAGAAACAGGCTACTCCTTGCAGAATGTCTCAAATAATCACCAAATCAAATATAAGCCACCCAGGTAGAACTCTTATGGGCCTTCAACAAAGTATCCTTTTCTTCATAAGTAGGTCCTCTCAACAGCATTTGAATATGTACACCCTGGAAGAGAGGAGGTGCAGGGGAGAAATAACACACACCATCAGATACCTAAAACTTTTCAATGAGGTACGGAATTCAAACCTTTTCAGTTGGAAAGAAAACACTAGATCTAGGGGAGAACTCAAACCCAAAGTCAGGAAATATTTCTTCAGGGAGAGGATGGTGGAGGCCTGGAATGCCCTTCCGGAGGAAGTGGTGAAGAAGAAAACAGTCAAAGAATTCAAAGGGGCATGGGATAAACACTGTGGGATCTCTAAAGGACAGAGGATGGAAATGAGATAAGCGTTTAGAGGGGTAGCTTGCTGGTACAGTGAATACTACCCTTAGAGGAAGGCATGGAGATCACTTCCCTTAACCAATGTGCTTTGATGCTTTTAATGCAACTGCAACATTACTCCCTGAGATAGAAGGGGAAAAGCTCAGGACGGCTTCTATGGTCAAGTCCTAAAGGAAATGAAGAAAGCGTGCATGAGAGTAACTTGCTGGTGTGGCGGTTACTACCCTTAATCAACAAGGCTTGATACTTGTGATGCAACTCCAACAGTGCTCTTTGCTTCAGCAAAGGAAAAAGGGAATTGGATTTAGTCAGCGAGCACCGAGGGCCCCAACTTTTATGGTCTGCGGAACTGATGAGCATGGGAGTAACCAGCACAGAGCAGCGCTTACTATACCCTTAACCGAAGGCATGGGGAGTAACCAGCACAGAGCAGCGCTTACTATACCCTTAACCGAAGGCATGGGGAGTAACCAGCACAGAGCAGCGCTTACTATACCCTTAACCGAAGGCATGGGGAGTAACCAGCACAGAGCAGCGCTTACTATACCCTTAACCGAAGGCATGGGGAGTAACCAGCAGAGAGCAGCGCTTACTATACCCTTAACCGAAGGCATGGGGAGTAACCAGCACAGAGCAGCGCTTACTATACCCTTAACCGAAGGCATGGGGAGTAACCAGCACAGAGCAGCGCTTACTATACCCTTAACCGAAGGCATGGGGAGTAACCAGCAGAGAGCAGCGCTTACTATACCCTTAACCGAAGGCATGGGAGTAACCAGCACAGAGCAGCGCTTACTATACCCTTAACCGAAGGCATGGGAGTAACTAGCACAGAGCAGCGCTTACTATACCCTTAACTGAAGGCATGGGAGTAACCAGCACAGAGCAGCGCTTACTATACCCTTAACCGAAGGCATGGGGAGTAACCAGCACAGAGCAGCGCTTACTATACCCTTAACCGAAGGCATGGGAGTAACCAGCACAGAGCAGCGCTTACTATACCCTTAACCGAAGGCATGGGAGTAACTAGCACAGAGCAGCGCTTACTATACCCTTAACTGAAGGCATGGGAGTAACCAGCACAGAGCAGCGCTTTCTATACCCTTAACCGAAGGCATGGGGGTAACCAGCACAGAGCAGCGCTTACTATATCCTTAACCGAAGGCATGGGAGTAACCAGATGCTACCATGGGAAGCTTGCTGGGCAGACCTTTTCTGACGTCATTTCTAGGTTTCCATGAAATGCCAGTAATAAGCATTGGCATTTTCCAGGGTTTTGCCTCCCTGCCAGCAGATGGAGACAGAGAAGGAAAGCTTTATTGACACTGCTACTCAACCTAGTGCGCCACCTGCAGTCCCTCAGTATTTCTTAGTCGCTGGCAGATTGGAGAGGTACAAAACCTGCAGTCTGGAGATTAAAACAAAACAAAAGAAAGAAAAGGAGGCGTTTGCAGCCGGGGATGTCGGGGGCTGTGAAGAACCATCCCTCTGGTAGAGCAGGGCACACAGACAGGCTGGTGACCCTGTCTTCCTCTTGGCCCGTGGAAGGGTCTGGTTCCCTCGTGTTCACCACACAGACTGCACACTCTCCTACAACAGCCAATGACGGATCAGAGACGTATTCCTACTTGATTTCTTTTTGCTTAAAAAAAAACACAGAAAGAAAGAGGGCGGCTGAGGAGGAGAACGATGCGGTTAAGGCCACAGGGAAAAGCTTGAGGCCTCAGTTGCTGGGAAGGCCGGGGTCTGGTTCTTACCGCTGCAAGCCATTTTGGGGTAATGCCACTCAGCCTGGGTAGCTGGTACGTGCAGGATGGACATGTATAGGGCTGTGAGGAAGGTCGGGCTCCTGTTCTTATTACTGTGAACCGCTTTGAGAGAATCCCACTCAGCCCGGCTCGCATGGGTGCACAGGTCGGGGTCGGTGCTTATCTTAGTGTGGTGGCGGGGAATCGGTCTAAGGCCGGGTAGCATGTTTGACTTAGACACACAGGCTGGAGCACGCACACTTTGGGTGCACAGGTCGGGACCGGCGTTTACCTCCACAGCGGTGAATCCCTCTCAGACTGAGTAGTGCACACATGTCGGCAACCACTGAGCACAGGAAATTCTGCCAAGCCTGTTGAGACCGAAAGGGCGGCTTAAACTCGGTGGGGCTGTGTAAGAGTTGTGCGCATGGAAAGGAAGGCAGCTTGTAATCAACCGGGAAGGCGGACGTGGGCAGGAAACCCACCCGTTTGGCAGTATCTGCTAAGGTGGCTCTGCCTGGCAGTGTGGGAACAGCAGCCATTTTAGAGCCACCTGCCGCAGTGCAGGAAAGGACGGAGAAGGGGCCTTTGTTTCCACTGCCATGGAGGTCCTTCGACAGTGCTCCAGAAGATTTGGAGAAAGATGGTGGGACTCTTCTCGGACTCAGGGGAGGCTTTTTCGGCGATTGTTGTGCTTAGAACTAGGGGTCACGAAATGAAACTCCACACAGGAGGACTCAGAACCAACGTCAGGAAGTATTTCTTCAGGGAGAGGGTGGTGGAGGCCTGGAAGGCCCTTCCGGAGGAGGTGGAGAAGAAGGAAACAGTCAAAGAATTCAAAGGGGCATGGGATAAACACTGCGGCTCGCTAAAGGATAGAGGACAGAAATGAGATAAGCGTGCAGGGGGTAACTTGATGGTACGGTGGTTACTACCCTTAGCAAAAGGCATGGAGATTCCTACCCTTAATCAATATGCTTTGCTCCTTGCCTAGTTGGCAGGGGAATAAGGAATTGGATTCAGACAACAACCAAGGGCCTGGGGTACTGTTATGTGGACATAGGGGGAAAAAGCATAGGACTGCTTCTACAGCCAAGTCGTAAAGCCAACAATGAAAGCGTTCATGGGGGTAACTTGCTGGTGAGGCACTTACTAGTCTTAACCAATAAGCCTTGATACTTTTGATGCAATTCCAGCACTGCTCTCTGCTTGAATGGCAGGGGAAATGGGGAATTGGATTTAGACAGCGACCAACGAGGGCCACGACTTTTATGGTCTGCAGAACTGATAAGCATGAGGGGTAACCAGTACAGAGCAGCAGTTACTGCCCTTACAGAAGGCAGGGGGGTAACCAGTACAGAGCAGCAGTTACTGCCCTTACAGAAGGCAGGGGGGTAACCAGTACAGAGCAGCAGTTACTGCCCTTACAGAAGGCAGGGGGGTAACCAGTACAGAGCAGCAGTTACTGCCCTTACAGAAGGCAGGGGGGGTAACCAGTACAGAGCAGCAGTTTACTGCCCTTACAGAAGGCATGGGGGGTAACCAGTACAGAGCAGCAGTTACTGCCCTTACAGAAGGCATGGGGGTAACTAGTACAGAGCAGCAGTTACTGCCCTTACAGAAGGCAGGGGGGTAACCAGTACAGAGCAGCAGTTACTGCCCTTACAGAAGGCAGGGGGGTAACCAGTACAGAGCAGCAGTTACTGCCCTTACAGAAGGCATGGGGGTAACTAGTACAGAGCAGCAGTTACTGCCCTTACAGAAGGCAGGGGGGTAACCAGTACAGAGCAGCAGTTACTGCCCTTACAGAAGGCAGGGGGGGTAACCAGTACAGAGCAGCAGTTACTGCCCTTACAGAAGGCAGGGGGGTAACCAGTACAGAGCAGCAGTTACTGCCCTTACAGAAGGCAGGGGGGTACCAGTACAGAGCAGCAGTTACTGCCCTTACAGAAGGCAGGGGGGTAACCAGGACAGAGCAGCAGTTACTGCCCTTACAGAAGGGCATGGGGGTAACCAGTACAGAGCAGCAGTTACTGCCCTTACAGAAGGCATGGGGGTAACCAGTACAGAGCAGCAGTTACTGCCCTTACAGAAGGCAGTGGGGTAACCAGTACAGAGCAGCAGTTACTGCCCTTACAGAAGGCATGGGGGTAACCAGTACAGAGCAGCAGTTACTGCCCTTACAGAAGGCAGGGGGGTAACCAGTACAGAGCAGCAGTTACTGCCCTTACAGAAGGCAGGGGGGTAACCAGTACAGAGCAGCAGTTACTGCCCTTACAGAAGGCAGGGGGGTAACCAGTACAGAGCAGCAGTTACTGCCCTTACAGAAGGCAGGGGGGTAACCAGTACAGAGCAGCAGTTACTGCCCTTACAGAAGGCAGGGGGGTAACTAGTACAGAGCAGCAGTTACTGCCCTTACAGAAGGCAGGGGGGTAACCAGTACAGAGCAGCAGTTACTGCCCTTACAGAAGGCAGGGGGGTAACTAGTACAGAGCAGCAGTTACTGTCCTTACAGAAGGCATGGGGGTAACCAGTACAGAGCAGCAGTTACTGCCCTTACAGAAGGCAGGGGGGTAACCAGTACAGAGCAGCAGTTACTGCCCTTACAGAAGGCAGGGGGGTAACCAGTACAGAGCAGCAGTTACTGCCCTTACAGAAGGCATGGGGGTAACCAGTACAGAGCAGCAGTTACTGCCCTTACAGAAGGCATGGGGGTAACCAGTACAGAGCAGCAGTTACTGCCCTTACAGAAGGCAGGGGGGGTAACCAGTACAGAGCAGCAGTTACTGCCCTTACAGAAGGCAGGGGGGTAACCAGTACAGAGCAGCAGTTACTGCCCTTACAGAAGGCATGGGGGTAACCAGTACAGAGCAGCAGTTACTGCCCTTACAGAAGGCATGGGGGTAACCAGTACAGAGCAGCAGTTACTGCCCTTACAGAAGGCAGTGGGGGTAACCAGTACAGAGCAGCAGTTACTGCCCTTACAGAAGGCAGGGGGGTAACCAGTACAGAGCAGCAGTTACTGCCCTTACAGAAGGCAGGGGGGTAACCAGTACAGAGCAGCAGTTACTGCCCTTACAGAAGGCAGGGGGGTAACCAGTACAGAGCAGCAGTTACTGCCCTTACAGAAGGCAGGGAGGTAACCAGTACAGAGCAGCAGTTACTGCCCTTACAGAAGGCAGGGGGGTAACCAGTACAGAGCAGCAGTTACTGCCCTTACAGAAGGCAGGGGGGTAACCAGTACAGAGCAGCAGTTACTGCCCTTACAGAAGGCATGGGGGGTAACCAGTACAGAGCAGCAGTTACTGCCCTTACAGAAGGCAGGGGGGTAACCAGTACAGAGCAGCAGTTACTGCCCTTACAGAAGGCATGAGGGGTAACCAGTACAGAGCAGCAGTTACTGCCCTTACAGAAGGCAGGGGGGTAACCAGTACAGAGCAGCAGTTACTGCCCTGAACAGAAGGCAGGGGGGTAACCAGTACAGAGCAGCAGTTACTGCCCTTACAGAAGGCAGGGGGGTAACCAGTACAGAGCAACAGTTACTGCCCTTACAGAAGGCATGAGGGGTAACCAGTACAGAGCAGCAGTTACTGCCCTTACAGAAGGCAGGGGGGTAACCAGTACAGAGCAGCAGTTACTGCCCTTACAGAAGGCAGGGGGGTAACCAGTACAGAGCAAGCAGTTACTGCCCTTACAGAAGGCATGGGGGGTAACCAGTACAGAGCATCAGTTACTGCCCTTACAGAAGGCATGAGGGGTAACCAGTACAGAGCAGCAGTTACTGCCCTTACAGAAGGCATGAGGGGTAACCAGTACAGAGCAGCAGTTACTGCCCTTACAGAAGGCATGGGGGTAACCAGTACAGAGCAGCAGTTACTGCCCTTACAGAAGGCAGGGGGGTAACCAGTACAGAGCAGCAGTTACTGCCCTTACAGAAGGCAGAGGGGTAACCAGTACAGAGCAGCAGTTACTGCCCTTACAGAAGGCAGGGGGGTAACCAGTACAGAGCAGCAGTTACTGCCCTTACAGAAGGCAGTGGGGTAACCAGTACAGAGCAGCAGTTACTGCCCTTACAGAAGGCATGGGGGGTAACCAGTACAGAGCAGCAGTTACTGCCCTTACAGAAGGCAGGGGGTAACCAGTACAGAGCAGCAGTTACTGCCCTTACAGAAGGCAGTGGGGTAACCAGTACAGAGCAGCAGTTACTGCCCTTACAGAAGGCAGGGGGGTAACCAGTACAGAGCAGCAGTTACTGCCCTTACAGAAGGCATGGGGGTAACCAGTACAGAGCAGCAGTTACTGCCCTTACAAAAGGCAGGGGGGTAACCAGTACAGAGCAGCAGTTACTGCCCTTACAGAAGGCAGGGGGGTAACCAGTACAGAGCAGCAGTTACTGCCCTTACAGAAGGCAGTGGGGTAACCAGTACAGAGCAGCAGTTACTGCCCTTACAGAAGGCAGGGGGGTAACCAGTACAGAGCAGCAGTTACTGCCCTTACAGAAGGCAGTGGGGTAACCAGTACAGAGCAGCAGTTACTGCCCTTACAGAAGGCAGGGGGGTAACCAGTACAGAGCAGCAGTTACTGCCCTTACAGAAGGCAGGGGGGTAACCAGTACAGAGCAGCAGTTACTGCCCTTACAGAAGGCATGGGGGTAACCAGTACAGAGCAGCAGTTACTGCCCTTACAGAAGGCATGAGGGGTAACCAGTACAGAGCAGCAGTTACTGCCCTTACAGAAGGCAGGGGGGTAACCAGTACAGAGCAGCAGTTACTGCCCTGAACAGAAGGCAGTGGGGTAACCAGTACAGAGCAGCAGTTACTGCCCTTACAGAAGGCATGAGGGGTAACCAGTACAGAGCAGCAGTTACTGCCCTTACAGAAGGCAGGGGGGTAACCAGTACAGAGCAGCAGTTACTGCCCTTACAGAAGGCAGGGGGGTAACCAGTACAGAGCAGCAGTTACTGCCCTTACAGAAGGCAGGGGGGTAACCAGTACAGAGCAGCAGTTACTGCCCTTACAGAAGGCAGGGGGGTAACCAGTACAGAGCAGCAGTTACTGCCCTTACAGAAGGCAGGGGGGTAACCAGTACAGAGCAGCAGTTACTGCCCGAACAGAAGGCAGGGGGGTAACCAGTACAGAGCAGCAGTTACTGCCCTGAACAGAAGGCAGGGGGGTAACCAGTACAGAGCAGCAGTTACTGCCCTTACAGAAGGCATGGGGTAACCAGTACAGAGCAGCAGTTACTGCCCTTACAGAAAGCATGGGGGTAACCAGTACAGAGCAGCAGTTACTGCCCTTACAGAAGGCAGGGGGGTAACCAGTACAGAGCAGCAGTTACTGCCCTTACAGAAGGCAGGGGGGTAACCAGTACAGAGCAGCAGTTACTGCCCTGAACAGAAGGCAGGGGGGTAACCAGTACAGAGCAGCAGTTACTGCCCTTACAGAAGGCAGGGGGGTAACCAGTACAGAGCAGCAGTTACTGCCCTTACAGAAGGCAGGGGGGTAACCAGTACAGAGCAGCAGTTACTGCCCTTACAGAAGGCAGGGGGGTAACCAGTACAGAGCAGCAGTTACTGCCCTTACAGAAGGCAGTGGGGTAACCAGTACAGAGCAGCAGTTACTGCCCTTACAGAAGGCAGGGGGGTAACCAGTACAGAGCAGCAGTTACTGCCCTTACAGAAGGCATGGGGGGTAACCAGTACAGAGCAGCAGTTACTGCCCTTACAGAAGGCATGGGGTAACCAGTACAGAGCAGCAGTTACTGCCCTTACAGAAAGCATGGGGGTAACCAGTACAGAGCAGCAGTTACTGCCCTTACAGAAGGCATGGGTGGGTAACCAGTACAGAGCAGCAGTTACTGCCCTGAACAGAAGGCAGTGGGGGTAACCCAGTACAGAGCAGCAGTTACTGCCCTTACAGAAGGCATGAGGGGTAACCAGTACAGAGCAGCAGTTACTGCCCTTACAGAAGGCAGGGGGTAACCAGTACAGAGCAGCAGTTACTGCCCTTACAGAAGGCAGGGGGTAACCAGTACAGAGCAGCAGTTACTGCCCTTACAGAAGGCAGTGGGGTAACCAGTACAGAGCAGCAGTTACTGCCCTTACAGAAGGCAGGGGGGTAAACCAGTACAGAGCAGCAGTTACTGCCCTTACAGAAGGCAGTGGGGTAACCAGTACAGAGCAGCAGTTACTGCCCTTACAGAAGGCAGGGGGGTAACCAGTACAGAGCAGCAGTTACTGCCCTACAGAAGGCAGGGGGGTAACCAGTACAGAGCAGCAGTTACTGCCCTTACAGAAGGCAGGGGGGTAACCAGTACAGAGCAGCAGTTACTGCCCTTACAGAAGGCAGGGGGGTAACCAGTACAGAGCAGCAGTTACTGCCCTTACAGAAAGCAGGGGGGTAACCAGTACAGAGCAGCAGTTACTGCCCTTACAGAAGGCAGGGGGGTAACCAGTACAGAGCAGCAGTTACTGCCCTTACAGAAGGCATGGGGGTAACCAGTACAGAGCAGCAGTTACTGCCCTTACAGAAGGCAGGGGGGTAACCAGTACAGAGCAGCAGTTACTGCCCTTACAGAAGGCAGGGGGGTAACCAGTACAGAGCAGCAGTTACTGCCCTTACAGAAGGCAGGGGGGTAACCAGTACAGAGCAGCAGTTACTGCCCTTACAGAAGGCAAGGGGGGTAACCAGTACAGAGCAGCAGTTACTGCCCTTACAGAAGGCAGGGGGGTAACCAGTACAGAGCAGCAGTTACTGCCCTGAACAGAAGGCAGGGGGGTAACCAGTACAGAGCAGCAGTTACTACTGCCCTTACAGAAGGCATGGGGTAACCAGTACAGAGCAGCAGTTACTGCCCTTACAGAAAGCATGGGGGTAACCAGTACAGAGCAGCAGTTACTGCCCTTACAGAAGGCAGGGGGGTACCAGTACAGAGCAGCAGTTACTGCCCTTACAGAAGGCAGGGGGTAACCAGTACAGAGCAGCAGTTACTGCCCTGAACAGAAGGCAGGGGGGTAACCAATACAGAGCAGCAGTTACTGCCCTTACAGAAGGCATGGGGGTAACCAGTACAGAGCAGCAGTTACTGCCCTTACAGAAGGCATGGGGGTAACCAGTACAGAGCAGCAGTTACTGCCCTGAACAGAAGGCAGTGGGGTAACCAGTACAGAGCAGCAGTTACTGCCCTTACAGAAAGCATGGGGGTAACCAGTACAGAGCAGCAGTTACTGCCCTGAACAGAAGGCAGTGGGGTAACCAGTACAGAGCAGCAGTTACTGCCCTGAACAGAAGGCATGGGGGTAACCAGTACAGAGCAGCAGTTACTGCCCTGAACAGAAGGCATGGGGGTAACTAGTACAGAGCAGCAGTTACTGCCCTTACAGAAGGCAGGGGGGTAACCAGTACAGAGCAGCAGTTACTGCCCTGAACAGAAGGCAGGGGGGTAACTAGTACAGAGCAGCAGTTACTGCCCTGAACAGAAGGCATGGGGGTAACCAGTACAGAGCAGCAGTTACTGCCCTGAACAGAAGGCATGGGGGTAACCAGTACAGAGCAGCAGTTACTGCCCTTACAGAAGGCAGGGGGGTAACCTGCACAGAGCAGCAGTTACTGCCCTTACAGAAGGCATGGGGGTAACCAGTACAGAGCAGCAGTTACTGCCCTTACAGAAGGCATGGGGGTAACCAGTACAGAGCAGCAGTTACTGCCCTTACAGAAGGCATGGGGGTAACCAGTACAGAGCAGCAGTTACTGCCCTTACAGAAGGCATGGGGGTAACCTGCACAGAGCAGCAGTTACTGCCCTTACAGAAGGCAGGGGGTAACCTGCACAGAGCAGCAGTTACTGCCCTTACAGAAGGCATGGGGGTAACCAGTACAGAGCAGCAGTTACTGCCCTTACAGAAGGCATGGGGGGTAACCAGTACAGAGCAGCAGTTACTGCCCTTACAGAAGGCATGGGGGTAACTAGTACAGAGCAGCAGTTACTGCCCTTACAGAATGCATGGGGGTAACCAGTACAGAGCAACAGTTACTGCCCTGAACAGAAGGCATGGGGTAACCAGTATAGAGCGGCAGTTACTGCCCTGAACAGAAGGCATGGGGGTAACCAGTACAGAGCAGCAGTTACTGCCCTTACAGAAGGCATGGGGGTAACCAGTACAGAGCAGCAGTTACTGCCCTTACAGAAGGCATGGGGGGTAACCAGTACAGAGCAGCAGTTACTGCCCTTACAGAAGGCATGGGGGGTAACCAGTACAGAGCAGCAGTTACTGCCCTTACAGAAGGCATGGGGGTAACCAGTACAGAGCAGCAGTTACTGCCCTTACAGAAGGCATGGGGGTAACCAGTACAGAGCAGCAGTTACTGCCCTTACAGAATGCATGGGGGTAACCAGTACAGAGCAGCAGTTACTGCCCTTACAGAATGCATGGGGGTAACCAGTACAGAGCAACAGTTACTGCCCTGAACAGAAGGCATGGGGTAACCAGTATAGAGCGGCAGTTACTGCCCTGAACAGAAGGCATGGGGGTAACCAGTATAGAGCGGCAGTTACTGCCCTGAACAGATGGCAGGGGATTACTACACTTAACCAGTAATCCTGGATGCTTCTGATGCAACTGCACATCGCTCTCTGCTTCAAAGGAAGAGGGTGAGGGGTGGAAGGGAAGAGGATTTGGATTCAGAGACAACCAACATGAGCCAAGAGGGTACTGATGCACAGACATTAAAGAAAAAGCACAGGACTGGGGGTAGCCTGCAAGGCGCAGCAGATACCACCATGGGAAGCTTGCTGGGCAGACTGGATGGACCATTGGTCCTTTTCTGCCATCATTTCTATGTTCTATATGTTCCTATGTTTACGAGGAGTGGATCAAATTTATAATGGATCAGTGGATCCTAACAGTCATAAGAGAGGGCTACACTATAGAACTGGCTCGTCCAATACATGAAGACTGGCAGAAAAGGACCAAACGGTCCATTCAGTCTGCCCAGTAAGCTTAAGGTAGTATCTGCTGCACTACATAAGTCACCCCCCTTACACCACAGAGGGAAACCCCTCTATGGGCTAGGCAGGAAGAGCTCTGTGGGTGGGATCATGCTAGGACGTTAAGAAACAGAGCCCAGCTGTGATCAAGAAGCCCCTGTGACTCCAGGAGCAAGGAGTTCCTGACCCTCTCTGAAGGTTTGTCAGTGTTTTATTTATTTATTTAAAAGTTTTTATATACCGTCATTAAGTTATTTACCATCATAACGGTTTACAATAGGACACATATATCAAGGAAAATATAGATCATACTTTAAATATCGGGTGCCATTATTCTTCGGTAACAATACAACATTAAGTAAAGTATGGTTTATGACGTGGAATTTTCATTGATGACATTCCCATGTGCGCTTGTAAGTTTTATTGCTATTCAACCTATCGGTTTGACTACATTTATACGAGGGAAAAAAATAATTTCCAGGCATAATCTGGAAGTTGTGAGCTGGGTGCTCTAAGTCCGCTATCCATATTTATTTGCTTGCGTCGTTCTCTTTTTTGAAGGCTTGTGTGAAAAGCCAGGTTTTGAGGTGTGTTTTGAAAAGTTTATGATTCTCCGAAGTCTTAGATCAAGGGGCATCGCATTCCATAATATGGGACCTGCCAGGGACAGAGCACATTCCCTAACCTGGGTTAGTCTTGCTGTTTTCACAGAGGGAATGGTTAATAGGGCTTTGTTTGCCGATCTTAAATTTCTATGTGGAACTTGTACTCGAAGTGCTGTGTTCAGCCATTCTGCTTTTTCGTCATGGATTAGCTTATGTATTGTGCAGAGAGCTTTGAACTTCACTCTTTGTTCTATGGGTAGCCAATGTGGTTCTGCCAGTGTATCTGTGATGTGATCTTTTCTACTTTTTCCAGTCAGAATTCTAGCGGCGGAGTTTTGTAATATTTGCAGTGGTCTTATCGTAGTGTAGGGTAAACCAAGTCATAAAGCATTACAGTAATCGGTGCTTGCAAATATCAGTGATTGGAGCACTGTGCGAAAGTTTTGTAGCGAGAGTAACGTTTTCTGAGTATCATGAGTTTAGCATCCCCTGCTTTAACCTTTAGTGTTATGTGCTGTTTGAGGTTTAGTTCTGTGTCTGATATTATTTATTTATTTATTTAACAGTTTTATATACCGAAGTTCTGGTAACAAAGTTACTAATCACTTCGGTTTACATTACAACAATAGATTGACAGTATTTAGAATAATGTCTTACAATGAACAGGATAAATAGAACTTGGAGAAAATAAAAATAAAAATAACAACTTAAGGGTAATTATATACAAAGTAGTGGACCTTCCTGGAGATCAAAGCTTAGGCATTAAGATTGAAATTAAGAGAATGCTTGGTTGAACAACCAGGTCTTTAGTCTTTTTTTAAAGGTGGGAGTCGATTGTTCAATTCTAAGGTCTGGTGGGAGTGAATTCCAGAGATTAGGACCGGCAGTGGAAATAGCTCTTTTGCTAAGTGAAGTCTTGAGAGGATGGGCTCTTAGCGTGCCTTTCTGAGCTTGTCTAGTCGGACAAGAGGTGGAGTGACGCTGTAAAGGGATGGTGAGGTCCATTGGGGCGGAGTTATAGATGGCTTTGTGGATTATTGATAGGGATTTATAGAGGATTCTGTGTTTGATAGGGAGCCAGTGAAGGTTCTTTAAAATGGGAGTAATGTGGTCCCTTTTATTAGATTTAGTCAGGATCCTCGCAGTGGCATTTTGTAACATTTGCAGAGGTTTTAGAGAGTTTGCGGGTAAACCAAGCAGCAAAGAATTACAATAGTCTGTCTTCGAGAAAATGATTGCTTGTAATACATATCTGAAGTCTTGGAAGTATAAGAGTGGTCTTAGCCTCTTTAATACTTGAAGTTTAAAGAAGCAATCTTTTATGGTGTTGTTAATGAAGCTTTTGTAGTTCAGCTGGTTATCCATGGTGACCCCAAGGTTTCTGACCTGAGTGGAAAAGGCTGGTGGAGATAAGTTGTGTGAGTAGGGAGCGGAGTAGTTACCATTTGGGGTGATGAGCAGGAACTCTGACTTGTTGGAATTGAGAATCAAATCAAGATTTGTTAGGAGGTTATTGATGGATAGAAGACAGGAATTCCAGAATTGTAAGGTATTTTGTAATGAATCTTTAATCGGGATAAGGATTTGGACGTCATCTGCATAAACATAGTGAATAAGGTTAAATTTGGAGAGGAGATGACATAGAGGGAGAAGATAAATGTTGAATAGTGTTGGGGATAGCGAAGAACCTTGCGGGACTCCCATAGTGGATCTGAAAGGAGGTGATACTTTGCTGTTTATCTTGACTTTATAGAATCTATTCTGGAGGAAAGATGGGAACCATTTAAGTGCGGTGTTTTTTATGCCAATTTCTGTTAGACGATCTAAAAGGATAACATGATTCACTGTGTCAAAAGCTGCTGATAAGTCGAGTAGAATGAGGAGGGATGATTGTTTTTTGTTTTTTTTTCTATATAATATTTATTACTACATTACTATGTTTAATTGGTTATCTATTCTATTTGTTCCATAATTTATTGTAGTTTCTATTGTTACCTGTTTTTATTTTTCAACTGTTCTATGTAAAGCCCACTACTCTTTTTGGGCATTTAAAAGTTGTATGTAAACCGGATTGATTTGTAGTTCCTACAAGAACTTCGGTCTATAAAAATTAAAAATAAATAAATAAATAAATAAATTCTAGGTTCAAGAGAATTTTATCTGAAAGTGATGAAAGGAGGGATTCGGTGCTTCTAGATTTTCGGAAACCAAATTGAGAAGAAGAGAGGATGTTGTGTGTTTCTAAGTATTCGGCGAGTTGTTTGTTAACTAGTTTTTTCCATGATTTTGGAGATAATTGGGAGATTGGCTATAGGGCGGAAGTTGGCTGGATTGTCTGGGGAAAGATTTGCTTTTTTTAGTAATGGTTTAAGGATGGTGAGTTTGAGTGGAGTGGGGACGAGGCCTTGTAATAAAGAGGAATTGATGATCTGTGATATAGGGTGTGAGATGTCTTTGGCAATTGAAATAAGGAGGTTGGCTGGAATAGCATCTAGTGGGTGTGATGAAGGTTTAAGTCTTTTTAGAACGTTTTCAATTTCCAAAGTGGAGACAGGTTCAAAGATCTCAAGGCTTGCTGTGATTTGTGGAGGGGAGGGGAGTAGATGAGGTGGGGAGTTGACTTTCATTTTCTTGATAGGGTTTAGGAGGTTAGGATTTTATTCTTAAAATAAGTGGCAAGATCAGATGCTTTACTTGCTGCGTTATCGTCCGGGAAAGTGAAGGCCGGTTGTTTGGTGAGAGAAGTCACTAAAGAGAAGAGGGATTTTGGATCAAATATAAAGTTGTGAATTTTCTGCGAGTAGAAGTCCTTTTTTGTCTGAAGGATGGAGAACCTGTATTGGTGCATTAAGGATTTAAAGGCCATGAGGTTTGAGGTTGAAGGATTCTTGCGCCAAGACTTTTCTCTATGCTAAGTTCACGCTTTACAGATTTGAGCTTTGGAGTATACCAAGGTTTTTTTGTATCCTTGTTGGACTGAATAGTTTTGGTGATTAGCGGGCAAGTGATGTCTGCAACTTTGTTTGTGATTTCAGACCATGAGGCTAAAGCAGAGTTGGTGTCCGTGAGGTCCATTAGGTTTAGTTCTTGAGTTAGATGGGTGATAAGGGTGTCTGGGTTGCAGAGTTTTCTGAATTGGACCGTGGATTTTGAGGGCCTGTAGTAATTGTTAGGTGATTTAAGAACATAAGAACATAAGAAAATGCCATACTGGGTCAGACCAAGGGTCCATCAGCCCAGCATCCTGTTTCCAACAGTGGCCAATCCAGGCCATAAGAACCTGGCAAGTACCCAAAAACTAAGTCTATTCCATGTAACCATTTCTAATGGCAGTGGCTATTCTCTAAGTGAACTTAATAGCAGGTAATGGACTTCTCCTCCAAGAACTTATCCAATCCTTTTTTAAACACAGCTATACTAACTGCACGAACCACATTCTCTGGCAACAAATTCCAGAGTTTAATTGTGCGTTGAGTAAAAAAGAACTTTCTCCGATTAGTTTTAAATGTGCCCCATGCTAACTTCATGGAGTGTCCCCTAGTCCTTCTACTATCCGAAAGAGTAAATAACCGATTCACATCTACCCGTTCTAGACCTCTCATGATTTTAAACACCTCTATCATATCCCCCCTCAGTCGTCTCTTCTCCAAGCTGAAAGTCCTAACCTCTTTAGTCTTTCCTCATAGGGGAGTTGTTCCATTCCCCTTATCATTTTGTAAAGATAAGTTGATTAACTTATGGTCGGACCAAGGTATTGGCTGGCAGGTAATGTTGGAATTGAGGGTGAAATGTTGATTTATAAAAATTAGGTCCAAGGTATGACCTGCTCTATGAGTGGGTTCGTTTATGAGTTGTTTGTGTTGCGGCTCCAGGTCGGCTCCGGCCGCTTCACTCACCACTCGGGGGTTCCGCTCCTTCCCGGCTCTCCCCGGGTCTCCGGGGGCCCTTACCACCGCGCTCCCGACGTCCCCACGCGGCGCCCGGGCCTGCCTCCGCTTCCCCCGTGCTGCTTCCGCGCCGCCGGAGCAGCCAGCGTCCTGCCGCGGCTGGCTCCGCCCCCTAGGGGCACGCGCGCGTCTCGGCCCGAGTCTTAAAGGGCCAGGCGCGGGAAACAGCCTCCTCCATCCGTGACGTCAGACGCGCTTGGGCTACTTAAGCCCTGCAGTCCCTCTCCTCAGGGCCTTGCAACGAGGTTCCCAGGTTCGTCCTGCTCCCAGTTGCTGTGTTCCTGCTCGTCGCTTGATCTTCTGGTTTTCGACTTCGGATTGGCTTGGTTCTTCCTGGTTCCTGACTTCAGCTTGGCTTCGGTGATTTTCTGGCTCTCGACTCGGTTTGGCTTACGGTACCCCTCTCTGGCTCTTGACGATCCTCTGGCTCTGGACTCGGACTGGCTGACGGCGATCCTCCGGCACCTGACCCTGGCCTGGTGAGCAACGACTCCGTCGTAGGATCTCCTAAGTCCCAGCGGCCGGGTTCCTACGGGCTCCTCCCGGGGGGACACCGGCTTCCAGGGTGAATCTCCTAAGTCCCAGCGGCCGGACTCTTACGAGCTCCTCTCGGGGGAGTACCGGCTTCCAGGGCGAAGATCCTCTCCACCAGGTCAGCCTCTTCTCCTGGCCCTTGGTCGCATAGGGCCCTTCGTGTCTTCCTCTCAGCTGTCCGCGAGCCCGCCTTCGCCGCCTCCCGGTTGGAACCGTATCACAACCTCTCTAAGGCAGTCCATCTTCTGGTTCCGATCGGCCCAAGGGTCCACGAAGCTACAGATTGCAAGGCCATGGACCCGGCGGACCTTGCCGGCCTCAAGGCTATTCCAGGCTTAGCCCAGAAGTTGCAGCAGCAACAGAGCTGCCTCGACACGCTGATGTCGACAGTACAACGTCTGGCAGATCGCGTTGATGGAGCCTCCGCAGCAAGTTCCCGGGCGTCTACGTCTCAGGCCAATCCTGACTTCGCCGCTCCGTTCAGATGCCTGCCCCATCCCGGTACTCAGGGGATCCGAAGGCCGGGGGTTCCTTAATCAATGCTACATCCGTTTTGATCTACTACCCCGCACAATTCCCTACGGATCGAGTCAAGACGACCTTTATAATCTCCCTCCTGGATGGGAGACCTTTGTCTTGGGCTTCGGCTCTCTGGGAACGTCAGGATTCCCGACTGAACAACTGGTTCAGTTTGTCAAAGCCTTCCGCAGAGTCTTCGACGAGCCTTCCCGGGCCTCCACGGCTGCTTCCGAACTGCTTCAGCTACGGCAGGGCAATCGGCCCTAGAGGACTACGCCACAGAGTTCCAGACCCTGGCCACTGAGCTGGCCTGGGGGACCGACAGCCTGCACGGCATCTTCATGGAAGGCATCTCTCCTCGTCTTCAGGACGAGCTCGCCGGTCGTGACCTGCCCGACGACCTTCAAGAGCTCATTGAACTAGCTGGGCGCATAGACCGACGAATCCAGCGTCGGTTCCGAGAGCGACGGCCTACTCAGGGCAAACTACCCGCAGGATCACTCCGCCTCGAGTCCGGGCGTCACCCCACAGCCACCACTCCCATCAACCGAGGAACCCATGCAGTTAGGCGTGGCCCCTATCTTCTGAGGAACGCAGACGCCGTCGTACCCAAGGACTGTGTCTTTACTGCGGGGGCCAGGGGCATTTTCTGGCCCGCTGTACCGAGCGTCCGGGAAACGCCCGAACCTAGAGTTCAGCGGGGAGTTGACTCTAGGCAACATTTCACCCAGCTCCCCATGTACCGTTCCGGTACGCCTGTGTCTTCCGGAGGGAGGCTTTGATACCCTAGCCTTACTCGACTCTGGGTCCGGGGGGAATTTCGTCCTCCAGGAGCTGTACAACAGCTACAGCTCGAGGTTTGCCCGCAAGAACCGCCTGTGCGGGTTTCTTCTATTCAAGGGAACCCACTTCCTGGTATTATATCCACTCGCACCAATCCTCTGAAGCTTCAGGTGGGAGCCCTCCACCAGGAGGAAATCTCGTTTCTTATCCTTGAAAAATCCATCCACCCAGTCATCCTGGGCCTACCCTGGCTTAGGGAACACTCTCCGGTGATCGATTGGAGGTCCCTTCAGATTACCTCCTGGAGTTCCGCGTGCCACCGTCATTGCCTTCCCGCACGTCCGCTGCAACCCATATCACTCTGCACAGCCCGTTAACGGTACCTCCACCTTACCATGCCTTTCAGGATGTCTTCTCTAAGGAAAAGGCAGAATTACTCCCAGAGCACCGACCCTTTGATTGCGCAATTAATTTACTACCAGGAACCACACCGCCCCGTGGGAGGGTCTACCCCTGTCTCTGCCGGAAACCCAAGCTATGTCAGCCTATATTAAGGAAAACTTGGATCGGGGTTTCATCAGACCATCCAAATCCCCGGCCGGGGCCGGGTTTTTCTTCGTAGGGAAGAAAGACGGGTCTCTTCTCGCCCCTGTATTGATTATCGGGGCTTGAATCAAATCACTCGCCGGGACCGTTACCCCTTGCCTCTGATCCCGGAACTGCTGGACCGCCTCCAAGGGGCTCGTGTGTTCACCAAATTGGACCTCAGAGGGGCTTATAATCTTGTTCGCATACGCCCAGGGGACGAGTGGAAGACCGCGTTTAACACCAGGGACGGCCATTACGAATATCTGGTCATGCCGTTTGGTCTCTGTAACGCCCCAGCGTATTCCAGAATCTGATGAACGAGGTTCTCCGCGACTTCCTATACACCTTCGTCATCGTATACCTGGATGATGTCTTGATTTATTCCCAGGATCTCGAGACACATCGACAGCACGTGCGGCAAGTTCTACAGAAACTGAGGGAGAACCGCTGTACGCTAAACTAGAAAAGTGCCAGTTCGAACAGAATCGCTGCCCTTCCTAGGATATCATCTCCTCTACAGGCTTCCGCATGGACCCGGACAAGGTGAGCGCCATCAAGGGTTGGCCGCAACCATCGGGAGTGAAAGCGCTTCAGCGGTTCTTAGGATTCGCTAACTTCTATCAATTTATCCCACATTACTCCAGCTGGTAGCCCCCCTGACGGCCCTCACACGGAAGGGCGCGGATGCACGAAACTGGTCTCCCGCTGCTACGCAGGCCTTCCAGGATCTCAAGGAGGCTTTCCTACAGGATACCTGTCTCCGGCACCCTGACCCTCTACGTCAGTTTATAGTAGAGGTGGATGCTTCTGATGTCGCGGTAGGGGCGGTGCTGCTCCAAACCTCTCCGACCGGCAAGACCCGGCCTTGCTCATACTTCTCCCGCAAGTTTTCACCGGCAGAGAAGAATTACGGGATTGGCGACAAGGAGCTGTTGGCCATAAAATTAGCGTCGAGGAGTGGCGGCAGTGGTTGGAGGGTGCCCACATCCGATCATAGTATATACCGACCATAAGAACCTGCAGTACTTGTCTCATGCTCAGAGGCTTAATCCCCGACAGGCCCGCTGGTCCCTCTTTTTTAGTCGGTTTGACTTCTCGCTTCACTACCGACCCGCAGCCAAGAATGTCCGGGCGGATGCTCTCTCCCGCACCACAGAGGTTGACGACGCAACAGAGACCCCTCAGTACATATTGGACCCAGCTAAAGTCTTACTGGCGGCCACAGACTTAGGACCCGAGGGGAGGACGGTGGTTCCAATCCGTTCCCGGAAGAAGGTTTCTGTCATGGGCACACGACTCCTTGACGGCTAGCCATCCTGGGATTGCCCGAACCCTTGAGTTGCTCACTGAGTTTTATAGGTGGCCACGAGTGAAAGAGGATGTCCGGCACTATGTTCAGTCTTGTCCCACATGCGCTCAGCAAAAACCACCACCGGGACGCCCGTGGGGGCTACTCCAGTCGCTTCCTATCCCCACAGAACCGTGGTCCCATCTATCCACCGACTTTGTGGTGGAGTTGCCTCCCTCTGAGGGGAAAACTGTAATCTGGGTCACGGTTGACCGCTTTTCAAAGATGGCACATTTCATCCCTCTACCCAAGCTACCTACGGCTCCTGAGCTGGTTGACCTATTTGTCCAGCATATTTTCCGATTACATGGACTGCCCTCGCATATCGCTTCGGATCGCGGCCCCCAATTTACGGCTAAGTACTGGAGGGCATTATGTAAAAAGTTCGGGATACAGTTGGATTTCACCACGGCATTTCATCCCCAGGGTAACGGCCAAGTGGAGCGGACCAACCGGTCTCTTAAGACCTTTCTCCGAGCTTTTGTAGGTGAGCTCCAAGACAACTGGGTCTCTCTCCTTCCCTGGGCGGAATTTTTCTTACAATCGCCACAAGCACTCCGCTACGCTACAGTCCCCCTTCAGCTAGTTTATGGGAGGATCCCAAGACCCCCACTGCCATTACCGGTGACCGTCACCTCTCCGGCAGCACAGCTAACAGCTAGCCAGCTTCACCACCTCTGGATTACCACTCAGGAGAAGCTCCGCAGCACTGCAGCTCGCTTCAAGGTGTATGCAGATCGGTCTCGACGGCCCGCTCCGGTATTTTTACCCGGGACGAGGGTATGGCTAAGTACTAAGCACATTCAATTGCGGACTCCCTCCATGAGACTAGCGCCTCGTTACATTGGACCCTTTCCGGTGGCCGAACGCATAGGGGCCGTGTCCTATAGATTGCGGCTGCCCTCCTCGCTTAGGATCCATGATGTCTTCCATGTGTCTCTCCTCAAACCGCTGGTGCTCTCTCGATTTCGGGCTTCTCCGCCAGTACCCTCCAATGTCTCCTCGGATCCGGATGTCATCTACACGGTAAAAGAGGTCTTGGATGTCCGCTGCCGTCGCCACCGCTGGGAGTACCTACTGTCTTGGGAGGGATACGGTCCGGAGGAGAATTCTTGGGAGCCTTCTTCCCATGTCCTGGATAAGGACCTTCTTCGGCAGTTCCACCTCCAACATCCGGACAAACAGCGACCCCCCGGGAGGGGGCGTAAGGGGGGGGGTACTGTTGCGGCTCCGGGTCGGCTCCGGCCGCTTCACTCACCACTCGGGGGTTCCGCTCCTTCCCCGGCTCTCCCCGGGTCTCCGGGGGCCCGTACCGCCGCGCTCCCGACGTCCCCACGCGGCGCCCGGGCCTGCCTCCGCTTCCCCCGTGCTGCTTCCGCGCCGCCGGAGCAGCCGGCGTCCTGCCGCGGCTGGCTCCGCCCCCTAGGGGCACGCGCGCGTCTCGGCCCGAGTCTTAAAGGGCCAGGCGCAGGAAACCAGCCTCCTCCATCCTGTGACGTGCAGTCCCTCTCCTCAGGGCCTTGCAACGAGGTTCCCAGGTTCGTCCTGCTCCCAGTTGCTGTGTTCCTGCTCGTCGCTTGATCTTCTGGTTTTCGACTTCGGATTGGCTTGTGGTTTTTCCTGGTTCCTGACTTCAGCTTGGCTTCGGTGATTTTCTGGCTCTCGACTCGGTTTGGCTTACGGTACCCCTCTGGCTCTTGACTCGGACTGGCTGACGACGATCCTCTGGCTCTGGACTCGGACTGGCTGACGGCGATCCTCCGGCATCTGACCCTGGCCTGGTGAGCAACGACTCCGTCAGTAGGGATCTCCTAAGTCCCAGCGGCCGGGTTCCTACGGGCTCCTCCCGGGGGGACACCGGCTTCCAGGGTGAATCTCCTAAGTCCCAGCGGCCGGACTCTTACGAGCTCCTCTTGGGGGAGTACCGGCTTCCAGGGCGAAGATCCTCTCCCACCAGGTCAGCCTCTTCTCCTGGCCCTTGTCGCATAGGGCCCTTCGTTGTCTTCCTCTCAGCTGTCCGCGAGCCCCGCCTTCGCCGCCCTCCCGGTTGGAACCAGTATCACAACCTCTCTAAGGCAGTCCATCTTCTGGTTCCGATCGGCCCAAGGGTCCACGAAGCTAACAGTTTGAATCCCATGGAGTTAAGGGAACTGAGGAAGGCTTCACAGTTAGATGAGTGCGGAATGGTATCTACATGGAGATTAAAATCTCCATCAATAGAGCTGGAGAGTCGGAGTCTATGTGTTTAGCTATGCATTCTATTCTATTACTCCTAGGTTGCGTACCTTGTCAGCTGTCCTGAAGTAAGGAAGTCTACTATTGTGTTAAAGTGCTGTGTATTATAATAAAACTTGAAACTGCATTAGAAATGGCTGAAGTCAGTGTGATTTTCTGCTCCAGACCAGAAGATTTGCTCAGTTATCCTCACAAGGTCAAACTGAGAGACTGCAAGTGGCACACTAGGTTAACTGGCAGTGTTAGTAAAGCTTTTTTCTCTGTCTCCATCTGCTGGCTGGGAGGCAAAATCCATGTGCCTGGACTGATCTGTAGTATTCCAGGAATGAAAAGTAGCAGGCAAGAACCAATTTTCCTTTACAAAGTCAACTTGACTTCTCCTTCAGGAGCTTGTCCAAACCTTTTTTTAAACACAGATAAGCTAACTGCTTTAACCACATCCTCTGGCAAGGAATTCCAGAGCTTAATTATGCTTTGAGTGAAAAGTAAGTTTCTTCAATTGTTCTAAATTTGCTACTTGTTAAATTGATGGAGTGCCCTCTAGTCCTTGTATTATCTGAAGGAGTAAACAACAAATTTACATGAACCCGTTCTAGTCCTATCATGATTTTAAAGACCTCCATCATATTTCCCCTCAGCTGTCTTTCTCTAAGCTAAACAGACCTAACCTCTTTAGTTTTTCCTCATAGGGGAACATTTCATTCTTTTAATCATTTTGGTCACTCTTCTCTGTACCTTCTCCAATGCATCAATATCTTTTTTGAGAGGTGCAATCTCACCATGGAATGATAAAGAGGCATTATGATGTTCTCTGTTTTATTCACCATTCCTTCTTAATAATTCCTAACATTAGGTTTGCTTTTTTTAACCACAGCAGCACACTGAGCTGAAAATTTCAATATATTGCCCACTATGACGCTTAGATCTCTTTCCTGGGTGGTAACTCCTAACATGAACCCACGCATCATGTAACTACAGCAAGGGTTATTTTTTCCCTATATGTATCACCTTGCACTTGTTCATTTGGATGCCCAATCCTCCAGTCTCACAAGGTCCTCCTGCAATTTATCACTAATTGCCTGTGATTTAACTACTCTGAATAATGTTTTGTGTCATTTGTAAAATTTTATCATTTCACTTATTGTTCCCCTTTCCAGATCATTTATAAATATATTAAAAAGCACAGGTCTAAGTACAGATCCCTGAGGCATTCCACTGTTTACCTCTCTCCACTGAGAAAATTGACCATTTAATCCCACTCTCTGTTTCCTGTCTTTTAGCCAGTTTGCAATCCACGAAAGGACATCACCTCCTATCCCATGACTTTTTAGTTTTCGTAGAAGCCTCTCATGAGGGGACTTTGTCAAACGCCTTCTGAAAATCCAAATACACTACATCTACCGGTTCACCTTTATCCACATGTTTATTAACCCCTTCAAAAAAATGAAGCAGATTTGTTAGGCAAGGCTTCCCTTGGGTAAATCTGTGATGACTGTGTCCCATTAAACCATGTCTTTCTATATGCTCTACGATTTGATCTTTAAAATAGTTTCCACTATTTTCCCGGCACTGAAGTCAGGCTCACTGGTCTATAGGTTCCTGGATCACCCCTGGAGCCCTTTTTAAATATTGGGGTTACATTGTACCCATTCCAGTCTTCAGATACAATGGATGATTTTAATGATAGGTTAAAAATTACTAGTAATAGATCAGAAATTTCATTTTGAGTTCTTTCAGAATCCTGGGATGCATGCAATCATCCATGTAATTTTGCTACTCTTCAGTTTGTCAATCTGGCCCTACTACATCTTCTAGGATCACCCTGATTTGGTTCAATTCATGTGAATCGTCACCCTTGAAAACCTTCTCCGGAACAGGTATATCCTCAACATCTTCATTAGTAATCACTGAAGCTAAAAATGTAGTCTTTCTGCAATGGCCTTATCTTCCCTTGGTCGTCTAATGATCCAACAGACTTCCCTCTCAGGCTTCCTGCTTCGGATATATTTTAAAAAGGTTTTATTATACGTTCTGCCTCTACGACCCAACTTCTTTTCAAATTCTTTCTTAGTGCATCTTATTAGTATTTTACATGTAATGTATGTATTTATTTATTTCCACAATTTCTATTTGCTGATCCACCAGTCTCAGCAGATTATAGTCAATATACACAGTAAAGCATAACAAAACCCTTAACACAAACACAAAGCATAAACACTGTCAGAGCAACTAAAAAGCAATATTGCTGTACATCTCTTGGGGGAGGGGGGGGGCGGGGGAAATCATAGCTTAACAAGATCGAGCAATACCTAGCCTGGGAAAACTAGAGAAAGAGATATGTCCAAGTTCGTCCTAAACTGAGAAGATCACTCTCTGCTCTAATAGCTGCAGAAAGGCTGTTTCAGAGTGCAGGTCCTGTGATACAAAAGATCCACTTGCGAGATGCTGCTAACCAGGCATGGCAGATGATGAGCCGAGGCAGCGGGTGGGGCAGACACAATAGCTGGAGAGTTTTAATCATCAAAAGGAGGACTTTAAACTTCATTTGCCAGACTAGCAGAAGCCAGTGAAGGCTAGCTAGAGTTGGAGAAATATGGTCACACATTCTGGCGCTTGAAGTGAGATGCGCTGCAGAATTCTGTATAAGTTGCAGTACCCGAAAATAGGTATCGGGGAGAACCAGGAGTCCAGTGAAGACAGAATAAATGATTGACTTACAACATGAAGATCTGAGTGAGATAAGGAGGGCTTTATAGAACGCAAGAGGCGCGGCTTGTAGTAAGATGATTGGACTAAAGAGTCAATATGGGATTGCATGGAAAGAAAGGAGTCTATTAATACCCCCAGGTCACGAATCTTTGCTCGAACAGGACATAACATGCCCATCAAACAGAAACCATTTCAGTCCTGGATAACAGGACTATTTCTGTTTTCTTATATTCAGGCAAGCATGTTACAGGACAGCCACTCCTTAATCCTAAATATTCAGGTCCCTAATTTCTCTAATGCAGATTTGAATGTGGGGGAAACCGGAAAAAAGAAATGGATGTCATCTACAAACAACCAAACCGCATGTTGTTCCGACGAATGTCAGTATAGAAAAATCTACAAATAAATAAATAAATAAATATGCCAATATTTATGCTTTTTCCTATTTTCTTCAGATGGATCCTTCTTCCAATTTTTGAAGAAGTTTTTTGGCTAAAATAGCCTCTTTCATTTCATCTTTTAAGCAAATCGGCAGGCATTTGGCTTTCCTTCCATCTTTCTTAATGCCTGGAATACATCTGGACTTTGTTTCTAAAATGGTATTTTTAAACAATGTTCACGCCTGTTGTACACTCCTAACTGCTGCAGCTTCATCTTTCATTTTTTTTTTCCATCTTCCTCATTTTATCAAAGTCCTCCCTTTTGAAAGTTTACTGCTAGAGCTGCAGATTTACTTATTGTCCCCCCTTCCAGTTATTAGTTTAAATTTGATCATGTTATGATCACTGTTGCAAGTGGCCCACCACCGTTACCTCTCTCACCAAATTCTGCGTTCCACTAAGAATTAAATCTAAAATAGCTCCCTCTCTTGTTGGTTCCTGAACCAATTGCTCCATGAAGCAGTCATTTATTACATCCAGGAACTTTATGTCTCTAGCAAGTCCTGATGTTACATTTACCCAGTCAATATTGGGGTAATTGAAATATCCCATTATTACTGCATTGACAAATTGGTTACCTTCTTTTGTTTCTCTTAAAATTTTGTCTGTCTTATTTTGTCCAGGTGAATGGTAGTATACCCCTATCGCTATACTCTTCCCAAACACCCATAAAAATTCTACTGTGTATTTAGTCTAATCCCTTACTTTCTCTGAAAGGCTGCTTCAACCACCTTGACTTTGGTAAAAGCCCTGAACAGAAAATGCTGCTCCAGAATGCAAAATCAAAGAAATCTCTGATGGTTCTCTCTCATGGGAATGTGAAAGTACAGTTCTGAAAAATCCAGAGAAGACAGATATTCTCTCTCCTGAATTACTGAAAGAGCAATCCTTCTTTGGAAAGATGAAATAAATGGAATAATGACCGTAATCATGGTCCTCAACAACAGGAGTTTCTGAAGCGTCAAATGGACCGCAAGCTTCTTGGGGGCTGAGACACGAGAACCCTAAAAGCATTGGGAACTGCTGCCACAAACTCCAGAATATAACTGTGCTGAATTACATCCAAAACCCATTGGTCCAAAGTGAGATGGGTCCACTCTTGGTAAAACAGCTGAAGGCGACCACCCATAGGAACCACTAAGGAGTTTATTATAATTTCACCCCTGTTTCTTGTGAACCAGCATGATGGGACCACCGTCTTGAATGTTGGTATATAAAAAACTTAAATAAATAAAATAAAATAAATAAGGAGTGAACCTGATGCCCTTCATTGGAATGAGCGATTGATCCAGAGGAAGCAGCTGATTCAGGTTTTGGTTTTCTGAACCTTGAAAGGACTGGATCCTTCCCTTCAACCGAAAAACTCAAGACGAAGATTGCTTGCCTGGCCTTTATCTTCTGGAATCATGATATTGACCTTGAGCTCTATTGGCTCTGTAGAAACAATGTCCTTTATCCTTAGGAAGTCTCTGTAGTCTGGGATCCGCAGGTTCTTAACCAGTTGCTCCAGATCTTCCCCAAACAGTAATTTTTGTTTTAGAGGGAAGTTTTCAAAGGTGGGTGTAGGATCAAGCTGCCCAGAGTCAGAGCCATAGTAGATGTCTAGCTGCCACAGAAGATTCCACTGAACCAGAAGAGATTCTGAGAAAATCATACAACGCATCGGGATAAGACTACAACTCCTGACTCGATCCAGGCAGCCTCTTCAATCTCTGGGAGCTGCTGAAGCCATGCATGTGAAAACATGCTTCAGAAGAATCTCAGTCTTTCTGCCCTTAAGATCTTTAAGAGAGTTACTTCCCTTCACTAGAAGAGTAATTCTCCTGGTTACTGCAGAAACCAGGATTGTAGGGATTCACTAAGCATAATCTTTCTGCTGGTAATGATACCCTCTCCCTCTCTCCTGAATAGAGAATGCCTACAGAAACGTATTACTTATACCTTTAAGCACAATCCGGGTAGTGCAGGGATTTACAGAACACTGTTTGTCTCAGATAAGAAATATTTGTTATAGGGATTCCTTAGACAGATCAACAGGAGTTACCATAACAGCTCAGCAATTTCAGATAAGGGACTTGTACTAAAACATTACCACAGAATATACTTTTGGGTGATTGGAACTTAGCAGATATTAGAAAATTAGCAAGCAATAACATATCACATTAGCCTGGACTTGCATTTAAAACTGCTAAAAAGCCTAGCTAACTGCCCCAGACCAGACTTAGGATGAAAACCTCAATCTCACCGCTACTGTAGATTATCTTTAGCCTCTGGTCTGCAAGAGAAGCTTGAGGTTATGAAGACTGACTGTCACTGGGAAGCACTTGGCTGAGCCTGGAAAAGACTTACCTGGTTCCTTGAGGGGAACTAGACAGGTTTGGCTCTTGACTGTGAGGCAGCAGGCAACCAGACTTTTCTTACATGCAGTGCTCTGCAGTGAGGTGCATCTTGTCCATCAGCCTGAATGCAGGGAGGGGCTGGGAACAATGTACTCGGTATGATTCTTACATGCAGTGCGGTGCATCTTGTCCATCAGCCTGAATGCAGAGAGGGGCTGGGAACAATGTACTCGGTATGATTCTTACATGCAGTGCTCTGCAGTGAGGTGCATCTTGTCCATCAGCCTGAATGCAGGGAGGGGCTGGGATCAATGTACTCGGCATGATTCTTACATGCAGTGCTCTACAGTGAAGTGCATCTTGTCCATCAGCCTGAATGCAGGAAGGGGCTGGGAACAATGTACTCGGTATGATTCTTACATGCAGTGCTCTGCAGTGAGGTGCATCTTGTCCATCAGCCTGAATGCAGGGAGGGGCTGGGAACAATGTACTCGGTATGATTCTTACATGCAGTGCTCTGCAGTGAAGTGCATCTTGTCCATCAGCCTGAATGCAGGGAGGGGCTGGAAACAATGTACTCAGTATGATTCTTACATGCAGTGCTCTGCAGTAAAGTACATCTTGTCCATCAGCCCTGAATGCAGGAGGGGCTGGGAACAATGTACTCAGTATGATTCTTACATGCAGTGCTCTGCAGTGAGGTGCATCTTGTCCATCAGCCAGAATGCAGGAAGGGCTGGGAACAATGTACTCAGTATGATTCTTACATGCAGTGCTCTGCAGTGAAGTGCATCTTGTCCATCAGCCTGAATGCAGGGAGGGGCTGGGAACAATGTACTCAGTATGATTCTTACATGCAGTGCTCTGCAGTGAAATGCATCTTGTCCATCAGCCTGAATGCAGGGAGGGGCTGGGAACAATGAACTCAGTATGATTCTTACATGCAGTGCTCTGCAGTGAAGTGCATCTTGTCCATCAGCCTGAATGCAGGGAGGGGCTGGGAACAATGATCTTGGTATGACTGTTACAAGCAGTGCTCTGTAGTGAAGTGCATCTTGTCCATCAGCCTGAATGCAGGGAGGGGCTGGGAACAATGTACTCGGTATGATTGTTACATGCAGTGCTCTGCAGTGAGGTGCATCTTGTCCATCAGCCTGAATGCAGGGACGGGCTGAGAACAATGTACTCGGTATGATTGTTACATGCAGTGCTCTGCAGTGAAGTGCATCTTGTCCATCAGCCTGAATGCAGGGAGGAGCTGGGAACAATGTACTCAGTATGATTCTTACATGCAGTGCTCTGCAGTGAGGTGCATCTTGTCCATCAGCCTGAATGCAGGGAGGGGCTGGGAACAATGTACTCAGTATGACTCTTACATGCAGTGCTCTGCAGTGAAGTGCATCTTGTCCATCAGCCTGAATGCAGGGAGGAGCTGGGAACAATGTACTCAGTATGATTCTTACATGCAGTGCTCTGCAGTGAAGTGCATCTTGTCCATCAGCCTGAATGCAGGGATGGGCTGAGAACAATGTACTCAGTATGATTCTTACATGCAGTGCTCTGCAGTGAAATGCATCTTGTCCATCAGCCTGAATGCAGGGAGGGGCTGGGAACAATGTACTCAGTATGATTCTTAAATGCAGTGCTCTGCAGTGAAATGCATCTTGTCCATCAGCCTGAATGCAGGGAGGAGCTGGGAACAATGTACTCAGTATGATTCTTACATGCAGTGCTCGGCAGTGAAATGCATCTTGTCCATCAGCCTGAATGCAGGGAGGAGCTGGGAACAATGTACTCAGTATGATTCTTACATACAGTGCTCTGCAGTGAGGTGCATCTTGTCCATCAGCCTGAATGCAGGGAGGGGCTGGGAACAATGTACTCAGTATGACTCTTACATGCTGTGCTCTGCAGTGAGGTGCATCTTGTCCATCAGCCTGAATGCAGGGAGGAGCTGGGAACAATGTACTCAGTATGATTCTTACATGCAGTGCTCTGCAGTGAGATGCATCTTGTCCATCTGCCTGAATGCAAGGAGGAGCTGGAAACAATGTACTCAGTATGATTCTTACATGCAGTGCTCTGCAGTGAAGTGCATCTTGTCCATCAGCCTGAATGCAGGGAGGGGCTGGGAACAATGTACTCAGTATGATTCTTACATGCAGTGCTCTGCAGTGAAGTGCATCTGGTCCATCAGCCTGAATGCAGGGAGGGGCTGGGAACAATGTACTCGGTATGATTCTTACATGCAGTGCTCTGCAGCGAAGTGCATCTTGTCCATCAGCCTGAATGCAGGGAGGGGCTGGGAACAATGTACTCGGTATGATTCTTACATGCAGTGCTCTGCAGCGAAGTGCATCTTGTCCATCAGCCTGAATGCAGGGATGGGCTGGGAACAATGTACTCAGTATGATTCTTACATGCAGTGCTCTGCAGTGAAATGCATCTTGTCCATCAGCCTGAATGCAGGGAGGGGCTGGGAACAATGTACTCAGTATGATACTTACATGCAGTGCTCTGCAGTGAAATGCATCTTGTCCATCAGCCTGAATGCAGGGAGGAGCTGGGAACAATGTACTCAGTATGAGTCTTACATGCAGTGCTCTGCAGTGAGGTGCATCTTGTCCATCTGCCTGAATGCAGGGAGGAGCTGGGAACAATGTACTCAGTATGATTCTTTCATGCAGTGCTCTGCAGTGAAGTGCATCTTGTCCATCAGCCTGAATGCAGGGAGGGGCTGTGAACAATGTACTCAGTATGATTCTTACATGCAGTGCTCTGCAGTGAAGTGCATCTTGTCCATCAGCCTGAATGCAGGGATGGGCTGGGAACAATGTACTCAGAATGATTCTTACATGCAGTGCTCTGCAGTGAAATGCATCTTGTCCATCAGCCTGAATGCAGGGAGGGGCTGGGAACAATGTACTCAGTATGATTCTTACATGCAGTGCTCTGCAGTGAAATGCATCTTGTCCATCAGCCTGAATGCAGGGAGGAGCTGGGAACAATGTAACTGTATGATTCTTACATGCAGTGCTCTGCAGTGAGGTGCATCTTGTCCATCTGCCTGAATGCAGGGAGGAGCTGGGAACAATGTACTCAGTATGATTCTTACATGCAGTGCTCTGCAGTGAAGTGCATCTGGTCCATCAGCCTGAATGCAGGGATGGGCTGGGAACAATGTACTCAGTATGAGTCTTACATGCAGTGCTCTGCAGTGAAGTGCATCTTGTCCAGAGCCTGAATGCAGGGGAGGGGCTGGGAACAATGTACTCAGTATGATTCTTACATGCAGTGTTCTGCAGTGAGGTGCATCTTGTCCATCAGCCTGAATGCAGGGAGGGGCTGGGAACAATGTACTCGGTATGATTCTTACATGCAGTGCTCTGCAGTGAGGTGCATCTTGTCCATCAGGCTGAATGCAGGAAGGAGCTGGGAACAATGAACTCGGTATGATTCTTACATGCAGTGCTCTGCAGTGAAGTGCATCTGGTCCATCAGCCTGAATGCAGGGAGGGGCTGGGAACAATGTACTCTGTATGATTCTTACATGCAGTGCTCTGCAGTGAAGTGCATCTTGTCCATCAGCCTGAATGCAGGGAGGGGCTGGGACAATGTACTCGGTATGATTCTTACATGCAGTGCTCTGCAGTGAAGTGCATCTTGTCCATCAGCCTGAATGCAGGGAGGGGCTGGGAACAATGTACTCAGTATGATTCTTACATGCAGTGCTCTGCAGTGAAGTGCATCTTGTCCATCAGCCTGAATGCAGGGATGGGCTGGGAACAATGTACTCAGTATGATTCTTACATGCAGTGCTCTGCAGTGAAATGCATCTTGTCCATCAGCCTGAAT